>NC_135321.1:37191990-37494490 GCF_048772815.1 Callospermophilus lateralis | reverse complement strand
CTACTGTGGTTATGGGAAGGCACTGCTGCTTCATAAGATGAAGCTAACAGGAGCCAAAAAGAGACAGCAGGCTGCAAGGAAGCCCACAGGCAGCAGTCAGGAAGGAGGATGCTGCTTCTCCTGTGATCTTTTGATCTCCCTGTAGCGCCCCCTACTGGCAGAGCCTGCCTTAGAGCCAGTTGATAAAAGAGAAAGTGCTGAGTTCCAGCGTGAGGTCTCATCAATGTGAATACATTGTAGCACAGTGGAATGACAACAATGAACAACTATCTTCCCAAGGTTCAGTCTCCAGATATTCTCTAGATATTGTTCTTCAAGGCTTTAAAGTGTTCCTTTGGCTTCAATATCAACAGAGTGGCTGATGCAGAGCTCATACTCCATTCTTTCTCCTAAACTCTACCTTCACCTGGTGAATTACTGGGTATGTGTTCCTACTTACATATTCTCTAGGATGTCCAAAACAGGCCATTTTCTCAGAAAATCTTGCCATAAAAGTTCTTTTCAGTGTAAAATCCATATATTGTTTGCCAATAAAACAGAAATATACCACCTCCTATATATTATTCTATTCTTCACATATCACATCCTATTTGACATCAGTCTTTGTTAAGTCTTCAATCTTGTTCTTGTCCTCTCAGTGTCTCATCACTTCTTTTTGATTCCCACAACACTATTTTGTAACTTATATGTGAAACTGTGCTTTCCGTTGATTTCTGTTCATCTTATACAATGCTATCTAATTGATCTTGCTATAGCCTGCCTCTGAGCATATTACATTCTTTAATGGGAAATTCTTCAGATCTCCTACTACCTTAAAAATTAAGTATGACCCTTTTAACTGGAGTTTTATGATATACTGTGATCCAATATTCTCAGACTTATCTCTCATTGTGTATTTGTTACTAATAAAAGAGCACTTGCAATGAAATTCCTAAATAACCACTTTTGTGTAATTTTCTAATCATTTTCATAAGATATATTCATAATGTTGAATGGTAGATCATAGCATATGTTCTTTTACAAGGTTTTGAGTACATATTGCAAAAAGGTTTTTTTTTTTTTGAGTACATATTGCAAAAAGGTTTTTTGAGTACATATTGCAAAATTTCCATCTGGAAAGAATCTACAAATTTACATTCCCAACACAGCTATGGTAACTCTGAGTATTAACATAATTTTCTCTTACCCAATATTAAAGTATCCCATTGTTGTATTAATTCAGGTCTTGAGATTATCGGAAGTGTTTAACAATTGAATATGCATATTTCTTCTGTTAAATAAATTTTTATAATTTCTTGAATATTCTGTATTGCTTTTTCTTATATGAAAGTTCTTAAAAAGCTAAGGACATTATTGCATTGCTTGCCATATATTTTGCAATTATTTTCTTCATCCTAATGAGTCATTACTTTCAACTTGTTTTTAAGTTTTGCTTTCTTGACATAATTTTTTGGGGCATTAAGGATTGTCTTTATCTTAGTTTAATTGGTAAGTTTATCAACACTTGCCTTTATAGTCCTTGCTATTAATGTTATACCTAAGTAACTGTCACAATTCAAGATAATTTCTAATCATAAATATTGTTAGTAATATATTGATTTGGTTATCAGGATTATTATTTTCATCATTATTAATTTCCTAGGCAGGACATGAAGACTTTTTTTTAAAATAATGCCTATTTATTTATTTATTTATTTTTGTGTGGTGCTGAGGATCCAACCCAGTGCCTCACACATGCTAGGCGAGCATTCTACCACTGAGTTACAACCTCAGCCCACATGAAGACATTTTTATCTCTACCACTGAGCTACAACCTCAGCCCACATGGAGACATTTTTATCTCCCTAAATGGTCTTCCTATATCCAACCTAATTCTCTAAACTAGTAGCCTCAGTGATTCTCTTAAAATATGTCAGGACTTATTAGTCCTCTGTGCTCAAACTCTGGAATATGTCCCTGCTTCATTCAGTATAGATGTAATGTCAAATTCCTAAAAAATGGTCCATATTGTCTTTCTGGCCTTACTGGCTATTCTCCCTATGCTGCATCTGTTTCAAACTTCCTGTCTTCTTTCCCTTGAAAGAATAAGAGAATAAGGATGCTACCACCTTAAGGGTTTTGTCTCTAGGAATGCTCTTCTCTAAGATATCTGTGTAAAATAACTCCATGTTATGGTTTAGAAGTTCTGTTCCCCAAAAGCTCACATGTGAGACAATGCAAAAAGGTTCAGGGGAGAAACGACTGCATTGTGAGAATCTTAACTCAATCAGTGAATTAATCTCCTGATAGGGATTAACTGAATGATAATTAAAGTGATGGGGTGTGGCTGGACGAGCATGGGAGCATGACTTTGGAGCATATATTTGTATCTCACCAGTGGAATCAATCTCTCACTTTTTTTTTTCTCTCTCTCCCCCTTACCCTCCCCCACAAGAGTCTGCTCACATGTAGCCCTCTCAAAAAAATTTATACATTAGTCAGGGGAAGCTAACTGCTTAAATAACCTCAAAATCCCAGTGTCTTTAGAGAGTTGCTTGACACTAATGTGGAGGACAAAATTGAAAACTCTCTTAGTATGACAAAGGGAAACAAAATGTAACCCAGGAATAACGTTATAAAATTTTAAAAATCAAAATAAATGTAATAAAAATAATTATGAAAGACATAAACAGAAGCAAATTTTCCCAACCTTGAACTTAAAAATTATGAGTTCAAAGATTGAATGTCATATTGATTTGAGCAAAAACAATGAAAAATGGTTAATTTAAGGTACATAAAGGCAACATTTTAGAATATTACAAATGGATGAAAACTAAAATAAATATTCAGGAATGAAATGTCATCTCTAAGGGCCATAAAATAATACAACTTCAGATTTCTTTTCCACCAAACTAAATAAACAAATCAGAGAAATCTGTACAGTTTTTTTTTTTTGGAGGAGAAATAACAATAAAAATAATAAAACTAATGGTATAATATACACACATTTTCTGCAGAAAACTGTTCTAAGTGCCACTGTTAACACATTTAATTCTCACAACAACCTTAGAAGGCAGGTCTTACAATTACCCTCACTTACAGATAAGGACTAAAACTAAGATATGAAGAAATTTATGCACCTCCATTTTTTTGTTGTAAGGTAAGGCAACTTGGGAAAAGAGAACAACTCAATTGCTTAATGGGAAAAATATTAAAATATGTAAAATAATCAATTAAGAAATATATCAGTATAAAGATGTCTGAAATAGGCACTGTGATAGTGTTAAGGAATTGTTAACAAGTAAGAAAACCCATTACACATGTAGAATATAGTATAAACAATTCTTGGCTAAATGGCACAAAATTAAATACAAGAGGCTAAACACTTCTGGAAGTAGCGATTTATGTGACAGAAGCAACAGCAGCATGTTCATGATAGGAATGCAATAATTTTTGGTACAATTAACCATAGCAAGGAAACAAGGCAGTAGAGAGAAGTAAAATGGGTCAATTGTCCATAGAGTTGGAGTAAGGTAAAAGTTTTTGATTTATCACTCCAACAATTAATAAAAAATGAATTTAATATTCCATTTAATCACTTGAAACAATATCATTTAAACTAGAATGTTTCTATTTCCTATTATTATCAGTTATAAAAATAACACCTCAATAGTCAATATAACAAAAAAAGACAACACAGAAAGTGATATCAACACAGAGAGAATTAAGCAAGATAATAGAAACAGGGTTCATGAAACAATCATGAAAATTAATTAAATTATCTTTTATGGGTTAAAGAGACACATTTAAAAATTAAACCAGAATTGTTATTATTAAAATACAAAATTAAATTAGTATCACATGCAGAAAAGCAGAAGTTAATAACATTAACTTTAAAATAGTACAGAGGAGAAAACAGTCATTTTATGAAAATATTACAATTCAAATGCTCATTTAATAATTGTGAGCCTATATATATATATATATATATATATATATATATATATATATATTTAACATAGATCGGGGGAGGGGGTTCCAGTTTTATTTTAAAAACTGAAGCAAGTTTTTAAAGAGTGTGTGTGTGTGTGCATTTATATATATATATATATATATATATATATATATATATATATATATAAAATATAGATAATAACAGGACTTACAAAGAAATAAAGTAAAATTTGCAGAAAAAATTCAAATAGGACGTTCAATCTACCACTAGTAGACTAGTACAAATCAAGTGAACTAAAATATAACAACTTTCATGATATGAAAATTATAATTAAATAAGTTGAATTAATGATCTCATTAATTCATTTTCTCAAAAGTTACCTATGGAGAAAAAAATCGCAGAAATTATATTTGATTACCAGATGCAAATTAAGTAAAAATCATTTAACATAAATGTAAGTAACACTCACTACTCTCTGCTCCCAACCTGGTAGAGAAGAAAAAGTCTTCTAAATAATGATTTCTTTTAGCTGTCCATTTAATTGCTTTTTTCCCCCTCAAAAAGGCTCAAAACCACTAAACTCCTTAAGTTGTGACTGTGTCCTCAAAGAAGTAAAAACATTAAATGAGTGTACCATATATTGAAAGTTCAAAAATTATATGCAGTATAATTTATCATTTAAATGGGGTTTTATAACCATTAAATAAGAAAGAATGATTCAAAGCAGAAAATTCAACAGGCTAAAAAAAGAAAAAGAAGAAAATAAATAAATAAATAAAATTATAAAACCAATCAAAAGAAATAATCACAAAGGTGTAATTAATTAGAGAAAATAATTAACCTGTATAACAAAAGCAGAGTTTGGAATGTATAGGAAAGAACCAAAATGCAAAAATTTATCAAGCTAATCAAGTGAAATTTTTAAAAAATGACAAGAAACAAAACAAAAATCAAACAAAAAAGAAATGAGAAAGGCTAATGTACAAGAAGCATCACCACCAAAGTAGAAGAGATAAATTATATTTTACAATAATTTGTGATAATAAATTTGCAAACCTATTCAAATGATCTTTTCTAGAAAAATATAACTTTCCAGTATTGACTCAAGATAATTGGAAAACATTAATCACACATAAAAGCAAAAAAAAAAAAGAAGAAATTGAATATACTGATATAAAGTTTTTATTTAGAAAAGGGCCAAGCTCACCTATTTAGTTGGGGGACAATTCACCATTAGGTTTATACAGTTCTTGTAACAGATTTTACCTGGAACTACCTTTTCAAGGATGATGATATGGCAAATACAATGTCTTCTTTTGAGGCAAAGATTGAACAAGTTTGCTAGAAGCCCTCTTGTAGTATTAGAGATTCCTACATTCAGAGTTTGTTAACTGTGACAACAGAAATCTACACAAGTATCATGCACGCAGACCATTTTCACAGCACACCCCCAAGACTTGAAACCCAGGGGATCCTATGAAAACCAAAGATCACAATACCTGGTGTGTAGTGAGTAGGAGTCCTCCGTCTCTCAGCCTGAGTTCCCTGTCCTCTACCAGTATCTTTGAGACTGCGACAAGCTTACCCGTTTGCTTGTAAGTAGGGTAAAATCTCATTCCCTTCACATATGTCAATAGCATCATGGGAGAATTTCTCTAACCTTTAAGGAACTGAAATACCTAATGCTATTTAACATAGATCGGGGGGAGGGGGGTTCCAGTTTTATTTTAAAACTGAAGCAAGTCTATGAAACCAATCTCTTTGACAAATTACAAAATAGACCTGCAGATGAATAGATATTATAAATCAAATTATTACAAATTTAAGCCAGTAAAATCTTAAAATTTTAATAAACCCTGATCAATTCAGGTGTTTTTAAGAATGCAATTTGGTGTTTGGAAAATCCATATATAATTATTTTAATTGGTAAGTGGGGAAAGGCATTGCAAAACTGGAAAAGGGAGATTACCTAAAAAAAAAAAAAATCATAAATATCTGAACTGTGTTCATGGAGTAGTATCACAACTACATAAAAAAACACCAATGTATAGAAAAACTGAAGTGGACTACAGTCAACTATTATAATAGACGCCCTTAGGTAGTTTTTAAAAAACTGTAAGTGGTAATGGATTGCCAGTGCTAAAAAAAAAATCAAATTTTATGTAAATAGTGCCTTAATATTTTATCAGAAGTAATTCTGGGGCATAGCAGCAACAGGGGACATGGTGCTTCAGAGAGATGCAAAACTAGAAACTTCCTCCTCATTTAATGGATCACACTCAAAGTAAACATTCAAAATACATTAAATTCATATTTGGGAATCACCCAATTCTGTGCTCCCATCTTCTTCTCTCTCCTGGTGCTACTCTGTCCTGATTTCTAAGTACTTAAGATCACTGCAGTCCTAGGTCTGAACAAAAGCATGAAGTGCCCTCTGATACAAAGTCAGTGCTTCAGCCGCCACTTCTCACTAAAAACATTCATTCCTCCAAGAGTCATAGATTTCAATAAGGCATTTTGAAAAAGCAATGTCATGAGGCTAATAATTCATATTATTGTGTGTGACTAATTGTTGCTTAGTCACATCAGAAATAAAGAGAAGTATACATAATGTAAACCATGTGCCTAATTTTTAAAAATTTTCGTGTGTCATTAAAATCATTTCAGTGGTAGGAAGATTATTCTTGCCTGGAAAATTTACTGGTGAGTTCTTCAGTTTCCAGGTTTATTACACATTCATTTCCCACTATTGAGATCCCAGAAGGTGTAATGTGTTTTAATAACTCCTTACATTTCCGGGCAGGGGACAAGGGGCACCATTGTTTGTTATTTGAGTGTTGTTACTATTTTTAAGTCTGTTTTCACAACTTCCATCTTCCTGCTGATGAATTTTTCAAAGTGAAGCTAGGATTTTTGTCCATCCAATGCTGAATGCCTCGAACACAGAAGTACTCACAGAACTGTTGTATGACAATGAAGAAATGATGAGTGGACAATAGGAAAATAAGTTAAAGTTGTAACCATCTTTAAAATGATCGCAGATTAAATTTGTTTCTGATTTTTACTATTTTAGTACTTGGCTGCCCAGTAAGGCAGTGACCCACTGCCTCTGCAAGCTAAGGATTTTCTGTGCAAAAGGGTCAAGAAATGATTTGTTCGCTAAGTGTGGGGCTGCTATGGCCAGGGGAAGAAATGTGTCCTAAAAGAGAGAAACAAGAAGTAAAACAAAAACCAATAAATTTTAGAAAATATTGGAATATTGTCTCATCTGGAACTTAATCTAGAAATTGTTCTTCCAGGACATTGCATTATAGCCCTCTCCTATATAACCTAAATCATAGAGAGGAGAGCAAGACTAGAGAGAGAACACCCAGAGAGAGGTATTGACATTGAGAAGGCAGTGGGCCTTAACAGATTGAAATACTGCAAGCTCTAGCTCTGTATGGACCTTTCCAATAGTAGCTAGAGATGTACTAGTAGGACAAATAAGGTATACTGAAATTTTAACCTTAAGCAATTGCATTTACAAATAAGCACTTGGTAAAAATGCCATGACAAACTAACAAACAACAACAAACTACCATGGAAATATGATAAGGAATTGTACTCTGAGGAGAGATTGAATTTAACTCCAGGCATAGAATTATATGCTATCTCAACTTTGTGAATATGTTTTCTTAAACTATTTTATTAGCTGTTAATATTTCCAATACAGTAGTGTGTTTTCTTACACCCTTTAATAATTCTATAGAGGCTTTTATAGTCTTCTATTAAAAAATATCCACAGATCATCCATAATCATGATCAATTATTTTGCCCACAGGGGACACCCCAGATTAGTATTATAATGATGCTTTTGTCAGACTTTTTTCTTTTCAGGAATGCTTTACATTACATACACAGTTCCAAAGTTAACTAATCCTGTTTATAAACAGGAATAAGATCAGATTTGCTATGAGGAATTGTACTGTCTTTCCACTATTTAATACTCAACAACTAATCACAGTCATACATCAATAGCACCATTAATGATAAAACATATTATTCACTACACATTGCATGTTTGGGTCACATAAAGTGAACTCTGTACTTTGGGTCACATAATATGAATGCATAAGAAAGACCTAGCCTAAAAACAGACAAGAGACAACTTCATATAGAGTAAAGGCTATTTGATAAAAAGCATTAAGACTTTTCACAAAATCTTTAAATACTAGAAATCAATAGACAATTTAACTATTTCAATATAGAGAAAAGACTGGATGACAAATTTTTCTCATGTTATTATTCAGGAGAGAGAGACTAAGAGACACAGAAAGAAGGACTCCGCATCTATACACAGCATGAGTGTATGGTAAAGTATCCAGAGTATGGGGTTGTTGCAGTATGGAAAATACCTTCAAAATATCTGTTTCCAGCTACTGTCATATGTGCAGATGGCAAAATCATCAAAATCAGCATCCATCCATCCATCCATCCATTCATTCATTCATTTAACAAGTGGATTTACTGAGTGTCTCCACTATGCCATATATAGTTCTGAGCTTTCAGGTTGTAGAGAAGAATGTGGCAGAAAATTCCCTGCCCCCTTAGAGAATACATTATTATAGCAGACTACCAGACAACAAACAAATACAAATGAGTGACAAAAACCAGCTCAGGAAAAAAAGCGGGATAGATCACATGAGGCTTCCAGGAGGCTGGGGGTGGGCACTTGGGAGTAGTAAGGCAAGGACTGGCTTTTTGAGGAAAAGAAATGCAAATGTCAATAGTCTAGGAACTGGTTATACAGGATGCCCTCTACCCTCCATAGCTAGCCTGCTGACCATGCTTTGCCATTTCATTTGTTATCATTGCTCCACTAAAGTGCTGAAATGCCAGTCAATAAATTATTATTGAGGTCCCACCAGTACAATTGGAAAATGTGGTTGGGTTCAAATAACTAATTTTACTGCTGTGATAAAATAGGAGGTGAGTAATATGCTGAAGTTAGTAAATAGCTCAAATCTTCTTGCTCTGGAAGGTGCTTTTCAGTTTTAGCTTCCCTAATCTCTTCATCCCTCACATGTGAGTTCCAGGAATCCCTCCAAGAGGAGGCATCATTTATTGCCACTAGATGGCACCAATTATTTTCATATTTTTAGGCAAAAAAAAAAAAAAAATCTTTCCAGGTAATGACCACATTCAAAATGGAACAATGCTACTCAGTCCCACTATTAATAAAACTACTATAGTTTTGTTAATAATTTTACCATAGGATGGACCATAGCAATAGCAGTAAATACAGTATGTATATTCACTCATATGCGAGTTTATTCAACGTATATTTATTCCAAATTTTTTAAAAATGTATTGTCTTTGGATATGTGAAAGGAAATCATAATTGAATATCAGGATCAAATATAGCTGATAAAGTATATTATGATTTTACATATATATTAGAAAGTTTTGAAGAAAGTGGTTTTAATAAAGAAGAATTAATTATATTGGGGGGAAATTTTCTCATTGTGTCTCTCAAAAATAAATAATATTTCTAAATATATTTTTAATAACCCTCGATATTAATAAATTAGAATTAGTTGCAATAAAAATATTATAAAACATTAAAATTGGGTGGGGTTATTTAACTACATATATGTAACTTAGTTACAATCTGTACAAAAATTTAGTATATACAGCTTTATAAAATTTGAAGGATAAAAATTTGGATGCTAAATATACATTTTTATCATATTATTTCTCTGTTTTAAAAAAAGTAAATATATAGTGCCATTAAAATATTATGGAAATTTTTTTCTGAAGGGAAGGAGTTTGAAATAGTCTCACTTATCAAAAAAGTGGTTGGTAAATATTCAAAGTATGTTTATTCAGAAACAAAACAGAACCATTCTCACATAGCCATTAAAAACATAAAAATGGTTCCAGAATAAATACAACCTATGCTTTTACATTAATGCAAATAAAATGAGTGCAATAGTAAGATGAGGGTACTGAAAAGTACAATATGCTGCATGAATATGTTAATTACTTGGGAGAAAAATGAAATGTTATGTTTATTATGCTAACAAATGTATTTTTAAAATCTAAACATCCTTGCTACTTCAACATGAAAAATGTGTCTCAGATTCACTGCTAATTTGACTGCCACTATATTTCTTTCACTTAAGACAGTAAAAAAATAATACTTACTTTAATATCTTCCAGAGTCTTTTGCCTTGTTTCAAAGAGCACTGTAAATTTCTTGTCTTCATCAAAGATTCTCTCTTCACAGAGTTTTTTCTTCTCCATGAAATGCTCAAATATATTTTGTGCATTCTCCCTTTTATATCTTACAACTAAAAAGTTCTCCCTGTGAAGAAAGAATTTCACGTGCCACAAGTCAATTCATGTTGCAATATTTAATGTTCACATGTAAATGTTTATGATAAATTTTAAAAGACCCAATCTTACAGCTGAAAGACCTCGGGAAAATTTTGTAGTTTCTTCCAAAACCCTGTGTGTGTGTGTGTGTGTGTGTGTGTGTGTGTGTATGTGTGTGTGTGCGCGCGCGTGCGCCATTTCTCTCTTGCAACTAAATACATCCTGCCTCAGAGGCAAAATAACATTGATGGTAAACTCAGTAGTTACCAAGGAAAACTACTAGTAAAAAAAAAGCATCCAAAAGTGGTTAGAACAATACTGACAACAACAAACAAGCTTAAGAAATAATTGCTGGAGTTAAGCAGCAACCATGAATACAGAATAAACATAGCTGCAAAAGCTTAGCAGTCTTATGTCACCCACATTAGCTGATGTTTCAACAGATAGAGAAAATTAAATCACTAGCACGGTTAGCTATAAAGGCAGCAAGGCTAACATTCTTGGAAAGGTTCAAATGTTAAAGTGCTTTTAATAATATATCAGTTAATACAACAAAACCCCTATGAAATAATAATCATTATTACCATGAGCAATTGAGGAAACCTAAACTCGCACAATTAGCTTGTGTATCCTTCAAGTAGGTAGTAAAATAAATGACAGAACCAGAATTCAAATCCAGTCTGTCTTTCTCTGCTTGATTCGGCAGCAGTACACTGACTACTCTGTCTTCCCTGTGGCTGTTTATAGAAATTGGAAACATGACTCCTTGCTCACGTTTAGTATATAAGAGCCTCTTCTACATGGAATAAAGTTCCCTTTCATCTGCCTTGCTCTGTTTCTCCCATTTCTTCATTCATATCATCGACTCCCCAAATTCCTAAGAGATAACTTATTTAGGTATCCAATAATATGGACCTTGTGGAGCACAGGGAACAAAATTAATTCATACTGGAGGAGGCAATATGACCCCAAACATAAAATGTTCCTAATTGCCTCCAACAAACACTACTCTATCCTGAAAATGTGTATTTTTTTCCCTACACTAAGTGTTTTGAAATTAGAGTATATTCAATATAGTATGTTATTAATTATATGACATATTATATATGTATACGTTTATCTACATAAATCATGTTTCAAAAGAGAAAAAAATTCTAGTATTATGGGTCTAGTTTTGAATCTTTCTACTTCCTGGCTAAGAAGCAATTATAAAAATCAAATGAGAGCCAAGGACAGCTTTGTTTATTATTGTTAACATTCCATTTTAATTGTCTTACATATGCAAGATTTGTCTCTGAAACAATCTCTAGCCACTTGAAGGTGCACTTTTCATTTGCCATTTCTTTGTCCTTCTTGGGGCCTGTGACAAGGCCTAATATTGGTTCTCTAAATAATTATTAATTTGATATGATCACCTATTGAAAATAGCAATAGATTACTTCTAATACAGCTTGTCTGCAGTCAATTTTCCTGGCAATCCCAGTTTAGGAGACTTGGTATGCGCAGTCGGAAAAAGCACATGCTTTGGAACAGGATGGAGCTAAGCTGGAGCTGGTTCTACCAACCAATTCACTGTGATCGTAAGACAGTCATTTAAATTTCCTGAGTCTTTGTTTCCTTAGTATTTATTAGGAAGTAATGTATAATTTAAGAATTTGCTCTGAGAATTAGATGAAATGAGGGATAGATTGCCCAACAAAGTGCCTGACACATTAACAAGTCATTCAATGTAGATTTAAATATTCCTGAATGTTATCCATCATGGACATTAATCATTAACTGCATTAACTGTTTTCAAGGTAATACCCCAATATTGGCTTAATCTTTTTTCTCTTTTGCCTATGGGAAGGCAGAATCTTGTCAAGACTAGAGAGGGATTTGATTTACTGGGACCTGACTACCACTGTTCTATGAAAGGCTTTATAATGTAGCCACAGTATAGAAGACTAGTTTATGACTGAAACAGTAATAAGAGTGAAGAAAATTTTTCATCAGCTCCTAAGTTTAGTGTAAATTACATAATATTAGGTTTACACCTTTGAATCCCACTATATTGTTATGGGTGTTAAACAATGCAGATAAATAATTTTCAAAGTAAAATTTAAGTTTCCTTACTTTTTTACAAGATACACTGAATGTCATTTGGTTTCTCTCAGATAAAGACTGTATAATCATATGAAAAAAAAGATTTTTTAACCTTTTTTTTTTTTTTAAAGAGAGAGTGAGAGAGGGAGAGAGAGAGAGAGAATTTCCAATATTTATTTTTTAGTTTTCGGGGGACACAACATCTTTGTTTGTATGTGGTGTTGAGGATCTAACCGGGCCTCACGCATGCCAGGCGAGCGCACTACCGCTTGAGCCACATCCCCAGCCCCGGTTTTTTAACCTTAAGGTTATTGTTATGCAAATCTTTGTTGGGTGTATTGACTTGACTCCATAAAAGTACATGGGTTCAGGCTATGCCTTACATTTTTTTTAGAGTCTTTATCCCTCAAATAATTAATTTGATTGTGCTAATGTTTATATTAACCTTCTAATTTAAATCAAACCATCATTCCTAAATATGACTGGCATATATACTTCCAATAGTTCTCTAAGCCCAGTTCTTAAAACTTTATAAAAACAGCAAACAAGAACCAAAAAGAATAGAAGAGTACATGACTTCCAGGTGAGGGTCCATGGACACCTTGTGAGCCTTGGAGCATAGTCCTTCTCCAAGTCAGCCATACTACCCCTGGCCGGGTTTATCCCCAACTGACGAGGTGACTGAATAAGAAGCTTTTGAGACTTGTGTGACTGAATTGTGAGGCTTTACAGAGTATCTATTCCTAAATTTTTACCTCAGAACATTAATAAAAAAAATGGTTACATAAAAAAAACATAAATTATTAAGACTGGCACATAAGTACTAAGAAATAAAAAATATTTATTACATAAGAATGTTTATCATATTTAATACTGAGAATAAAAGCCTATCATAAAGAACAAAGTTCATATACTTGGAAAAGAAGAAACATCACTAATTATTCATAAAGTAATAAATCCAGGGAGTCATGAAGAATGGATATCACATGTGCATTCAACATAAAATTACGATGGAAAATGTAGAGCAATTTAAGAATAAAATTTAAATATGAATTTTATCTCTTCTATCAATAATATGTAAATACAGTTAATAATTGGATCAAATTTACTTACTTTAACTGTTCGATTTTCTTTTCAAAATCTAAATTTTCCTGTTCCTGTTCTTTTAATTCTATTTTCAAATCAATTATTTTTACATTAAAAGCATTCGTTTTGTCTTTAGTTGTCTCTAACTCTTCAAAAACTGCTGAACGTTTATCCTGAAAAGAAAAAGCAGGGATGTTTTATTTAAATTCTCAAATCTTTACAATTTAGGAGGAGACACAATTTACATTGGCTGTGTGAAAATTAAAAACAAATAGTAACTTCTTATCAATTTAGGTAACAACGCTCATGAGTGTCGTTACATGGGACTGAATCAGGTTCACTCCCTGTGAATTGGGCTGGCAACTAAAAACCACAAACACAGAAAATACCTTTTGGGGGGTGCAGTGATGGCTCCTCAGTCTCCGCCCCCAAAAGGGAGGCAAGATAGGCAGGTAAGAGAGTGAGCACCCCCCTGAACCCTGTTTTTTATTGGGGAAAGGTGTTCCATGGAACATTTCACCCAAATAAAGCAAAGGAGTAATATTACAAGAGAACCAGGGGTCGGGGTTTTGGAGGGTGGAGTCTTGCTTGGTGATGTCTTGGTCAGCAGTTTGCCTGACATCTTGGAGAGTCACACCCATATCAGGTGCTGTGTGGGATCATAGGCAGAGCTCGAGAAAAGGACACATATGTCTCACAGCCCAGTCAGAGCAGCAACGTCAGTCCAGTCCCCTCATGTGTTCAAATGCGCATAGCTCACACACACACACACACAGCCCATGGATGGCTGGCAACACATGAGCACTTGTTTTGCAAACATAAAGTCTAATAAAAATTATTTTTACAAATCAGTTGATGATGATGATGGAGGAAATAATTCTAAGACTTCCAATGCTAATTAATCTTTCGGTATTTCAAATATATTAACATCTCTGTTCTCCACCATATTATGGCAAGATAAGACTTTAACCCCCATTTATTCATTAGTAGTTCTCACCATTATAAGACAACACCTCCTCTGCAGACTTCCCCTCTTCCCTCAGCTCAGCCCCTGAGCAACCTTCCCCTCTCACATAGTACTGCACTGCTTTTATGGCTCTTCTCCCAGTACGTTTAGGTGCCTCTTTCCCAGCCTACTCCTTCCATTGGTGAAAAACAATACTGACTCTGCCAGTTAAATTTGAGTTCAAACTCTATCTCCAATGGAGATGGAGATTTACTTTTATCTAACCAATATTTTAAAGTATTCCTGATGCTCAGCTTTTTAAAAAAAAAAAAAAAAAAGGAAACATACAGAAGCACATGCACAAGATGTGAAGGCTAACTTCAAGAAACTCATGAGAACCATTTCATGTTTACAGTGCCCTTGAGATATGGAAGAGAAATGCTGCTTGGGGGTCATGCAGATACCACTATAATACAGGTCACAATGTCCTTTACAAAATGAAAATTAAAATACAAATATTTAAAAATTATTTTTGGGTCTTGAACTGTACTTCTGGTTGAGATATCTCTTACATAAGCAGTGGCTCCAATATGGTGTCACATAACTTAGAAACCTTAAGCTCCACATTTTCTTCACCAATGAAAACACAATGGATCTGTTTTCCCTGGAAAAATAGAGTAGCATTTTTCCATGTACAGTGAATTATTTTTATTTCATCCAACAAACTAAATAGAGGCCTTGCATATAGGCCAGCACTAAGATGAATTTTTAAAAAGTGATTTCAGTTGACTAAGTGAAGATATTTTTGAAGGAAAAAAATGACATTAGTAGTTGGATTAGAATTTAAAAATTACGTATATTTTTACTTTTTTGAAATCAACCTACATAGCCAAATTATATTATACGTTAATATTAAAGTAACTATATTACATCAATGATTCAAAGTACTGCATCTGAAAAGAAACTAATTACTAGTTCATAAGCATATTTATGTTTAATGTAAAATTTTGTAGTTTCAAAATATTAGATTGATGGATTTGGAACTAAAACAATAGATCTATGACAACAGAAGATTCCATTCATTAAATCAAAGTGCAATAATGTCATCTTTTACTTAGTTCCCTTTCAACTCCTTTTCCTCCACTTCTTCTTTCCTTTTTCCTTCCCTCCTTCCTATCACTTCCTTATTTCCTTCCTTCTTCACTTCCTTCCCTTTTTCCCTCCTGTTTTAAGACATTCAGGCTGCTAAAACAATATACGTTAGAACAGGTAATGCATAATCAACATAAATTTCTTTCGTACAGTCCTAGAGATTGGAAAGTCCAAGAAAAAAGCACCAGCAGATATGGTGTCCAGTGAGGGCCACTCTGTTTCAAAGATGGCACCTTCTTGCTGTGTCTTCATGTGGTGAAAGGGGTAGGCAAGCTCACTAGAGCCTATTTTATAAAGGCATTAATCTCATTCACCAAAGTCGAGCCCTCATGAATTAATCACCTCCCAAAGGCCTCACCTCCTAATATCATTGCACCAGGAATTATTTCAATATATGGATTTTGGAGGGGCACAAACATCCTTTTTTCCTTTCCTTCCTCCATCCTCCCTTTGCTTTTTCCTCTTTCTTTGCTTTTTCTCTTTTTCATTTCTTCCTTAAAGTTCCAAGCAATAGAAGCATGTGTGGCAATTACGGAAAGCAATAGACTTCCGCAATAATCCAATCTGAATTTGGCTTTGAATTTTATCCTGATTAGGGGCTAATGCCCTGACAGGGTCCCCCAGTGGAAAAGATAAAAAGAACACATGCTCACGTGCACAGAGTCCTCTTAGTGCAAAAAAATGAGAAATGCAAGACATCCACATAACACTGAACTTGACTGACTAGTTTTCATTGACACAAAGAAATTGTAAATTCAAACTTTTTGAAATTTCATTTCTTACCTCAGTTTCCATTAGTGCAACACGAGTTTTCTTCCCCTTTCTTCGTAATTTTTTCTTTGTTTTTTCCACCTTCTTTCTAACAAAATCCCTCTTTACAACTATATCATTCAGTAACTAGAAGACATTACAATATTAAGTTGTTCAGCATTTACACTTCAATTTTCATTGTTTAGACCAAATAGTACCTAAGTGACTATTTTAATAATGGCAATATTTGTTTCAGTAAATAGAGCAAAAGAATCCCTGTACGTGAATGACAAAAATATAATACGATGTGCCAAATCTCAATATTCTATTTGTATTAACTGAGAGAATCAAAATCTAATCCACTTCAGTTAAGTAACAAAAACAAATAAAATTTCATAGAGATTATAAGATCTCATTATGATATTTAAGATTCTTTATCAAAATTAAAGGTCTAAAGCACAAATTTTCAGCAATCATTACTAAGAAGTGTGCAAAAACTTATTCTATCCTGGAGTTTGTGCCAAGTGACTTGTTCTTAAAATTTATTATCTATTAAAATACAATAAAATTAAAAACGATCTCTGAAGTACAAGAAGATGTGAAAGCCCTGGATATTACAAACTAAGGGGAAACAAATTCATTAATCTTTTCAGGAATTCATTATCATACTCAGACAATTACACTGATGCTTTTGATATAATTAATAAATTTCTATCATCAATGCTTAAGGGGGGCCATTACTGAAATAATGTATCTCACTAGGCATTACTACTGGTTATATAATCGTTCCATCAGTACTAGGATAGCATTGACAAGCTGTATGTAGTACTCAGAACTTGTTATTTCTTATGTGTTATGACCTTGTACAAGTGAAATCAACCTGGTTAGGCCCAAGCTTTTTCTAGTCTATGATACAAGCAGACTCCCCCTTGTCTATTTCATAGGCAGAAGGCTTTGAAGATCAAAATAAACATTTATAATACCAATGCTTTGTAAATCACATTTTTAAATAAAAACAATTTGAAAATTATTTATGACTGAGAACATAAAGTTACATCATCATTTGCAAAGGAAAAAAAATATCTTGTGCCAAAATGGCCCAAATAAATAAATGCATATCCTCCCTGCAGGGAAGGACAAGAATATATAACTCTTACCACACCCTCTACATCTCCATAAGACTAATGATACAATGTATACATATTTTTCTAGTAATTTTTTCTTTGGGAAGGGCTGGTAATATTAGTTATTGCCATAAACTTGTGGTTTTGAAAATATTTTATCAATGTTTGCTTTATTTTTCACCCTAACTGTCTCCACTTGTATATGCATCAAAAATTTACCCTGAGAATGTCAAGACACCTTATATTTTATTTTCAAGTAAATATAACTTTAGCGTTCCATCAAGAAGCTGTGAACATTCTGAATTAAGTTTTCCACAGTGGCAGTTGCACCAGATAAGGCACTGCTCACCCATTTGAAAACTGTTCTTCCTACATACACAGTAAGACAGAGTATGGGGTTCTAAGTAATAGGTCTTGGTAGACAGTTCCACTGTACATCTGTGGTGCATTGCTGAAAGAGTTACTTAGTGTGTCCAAGATGTTCCTAGGTGAAGTCATAATTTCCCAAATAACAATGTGAACTCACATACCAAATTTAGGGGCTTAAAGAGTCCTGCAAATTGGTTTCTGGATTAATGATAAATGCTTACCTGACTCTGTTCTTCATGGAGCAATTTCAGTTGTACAGAATCATTATCTAGTATGAGCAGAGGTTCCAGCATTTCTTGCAGTGCTAGAGCATATACTGCTCTCTCTTTCAAAAGTTCTTTTTTCTCAATTAACTGATTTTCTTGAATGGAATAAATTTTGTTCTGCCAGCAAAATTGTAAATAATTTATTGTTATTAGTTTTCCATGTATGCACAGTAATTAATAAATTACCCACTTATTTCCACAGCCAGGTAGTCATCTTTTTGTTATGTGAAAATCAAATAATAGACTACACCATAAAAAGCAATAGGCACAAGTATAGTATATTTAAAGAGAGCACAGCTATTGTTAGAAAAAATGAGCGAAAAGATTTTACAGACAATAAAATCAAACACTTAAATGAGGGTGAGGGAACAATATGTTAGAGAATACCCCGACAACACATATAGGAACTAGGCAACTCACACCTTCTAAGACCACAGAAAATCAATCAATAATTAGGAAGTTAAGAAGTCAAGGGCAAAAAGTCTGAAAACACTAAAAAAAAAAAAAGATTATTGATCAAATATGTATAAAATAACAGAAGGAATCACAAAATGTGTCTTTGCTTCAAAGAGGACCAAAGGTAAAAATAATTCACATAACACTATTCTAAACTGCTTTGTCTCTTGGTTTTATTTTTCTTATAATGATAACCATGGTTTCGCATATGTACGTACTTCTGAGGCAGAAGCATTTTAGCAGCAAAAAACCTGACCTGAGTTCCAAAGGATATTCAGGTGTTAGATAAAGATGAAAAAAAAAAAAATTAAAGTTCGTTTTACTAGTTATCATGCTTTTCTTTCAAAATCTTTACATGTAAATATCATAGTGTACTTTTTCTTTGAGGGTTAAATCAAGAAATTCATGTGAGAGACACTAAAAGTAAAGAAAACATAATATCATCATAAAGCAAACTAAAGAGTTAGACACTGAGGAATAAGATCTCACTGCCCTTTTACTAGACTGGCAGAAATTCCCATTAAGCCACAAAATGAGATATGTGTATGGGAGGTCAGTTTCTTTATGCATGATCAGACACTGCTAGTTGTACACAGAGGGCAACTGTCATCAGCTAAGGAGAGAAAACTGCTAGCTTGCAAACCAAGCAGTGACAAGATGCCTCATTACAGGCAAATTTAAAATGCTAAGTAAAATGCAAATTAAAAAAAGAATGAAATATCGAAACCAAATGAGTATTACCTGAATTATCATCCCCGTAGTCATTTGATTTCGGATACGTCTTTTCAAGAAATCTTCTCTAGCCTAAATGTCATGAAATTTTTTAAAATGGGAGTTTTACTCACAGACTATTAAAACATATTCTTAAGGATAATTGCAAATATATGATACATTTATGTTGTTCATAGAGAGTAAATGTTCACTATCATTTGTGTATTGCAAAATATTTGAAAACCTTGATGTTATTTGAGGCAAAGGAATTAAGTGTGAGAACACCAGGAAGCAGAATACAGAATTTCATTTAGTTTATACCTTAAGAGTTCTGAGGTTAAAAATGAATCTCAGAATAACCAAAGTAAAATCTAGACCATCATAAATTCCTTTAAAAACACTATTAAATTGCTTTTAAATGTTACTTTTCAGAATGAGCACCTTCGACTTTGAAAACAAAATGAATATAATTCAACTGTGAAGGTTGCAAAATATGATCAGATTCTCCAAACTTTCTTAAATTATTATACTCTTGCTTTAAATTATCACACAAACCCCAAGTGGGAAGTAGTTCATAAAGTTCCTTCTACTATAGGCTTATATCTTGGAATGCCTTATTTTAGAGAGAAGTTGCCCTAAACTTAGGCTATCCTACAGATTCAAAAAAGATATAGCCTTGCAAAGTGGAAAAGAGAGGTTTAACTATGTCTCTAATTTCCGATTCATTACTGAAGTTATTACATCCTATGGAAAATATAAGGAAACAAGCATGTAGGGCTTTTCTTCCAATTCTTCCTCCTCTTTTTACATCCACCCATTAAGATTATGCTTTCCTAAATAAAACAATAATTCCAAAGAAGAAACATCAAGGTGATAAGTAAATCAATAACTTCAATACATTTTACCTAAGAACATATCTACAACCAAAACAAATATAATAATGTATTTTGATAATTTAAAAGAAATTACAGTAAAATCCCATTGTGTATATATGCCATTCATCTACTGAAGGACATCTAGGTTGGCTCCACAGTTTAGCTATTGTGAATTGTGCTGCTATAAACATTGATATGGCTGTGTCCCTGTAGTATGCTGTTTTTAAGTCCTTTGGGTATAGTCCAAGGAGAGGGATAGCTGGGTCAAATGGTGGTTCCATTCCCAGATTTCCAAGGAATCTCCATACTGCTTTCCATATTGGCTGCACCAATTTGCAGTCCCACCAGCAATGTATGAGTGTACCTTTTTCCCCACATAAAAGAGAATAAAATCATGGCATTTACAGGTAAATGGATGGCATTAGAGAAGATAATGCTAAGTGAAGTTAGCCAATCACAAAAAAACAAATGTCAAATGTTTTCTTTGATAAAAGGAGGCTGATTCATAGTGGGGTAGGGAGGGGGATCATGGGAGGAATAGATGAATTCTAGATAGGGAAGAGGGGTGGGAGGGAAAGGAAGGGGACAGGGGATTAGCAATGAAGGTAGAAAGTGATGGACAACATTATCCAAAGTACATGTATGAAGACACGAATTGGGTGTCAACATACTTTATATACAAACAGAGATATGAAAAATTGTGGTATAAATGTGTAATAAGAATTGTAATGAAAAAAAAGTACATGTATAAAGACATGAATTGGCATGAACATAGTTTATATACAAAGATGTGAAAAATTTTGCTCTATATGTGTAATAAGAATTATAATGCATTCTGCTATAGTGATTTTTAAAAATTAAAATCAATTAAAAAAATTTAAAAATTTTAAAAAAGAAATTACAAGTCCCTTCTAATATAATAAGAGACAGAGTTTACCTATTTATTAAATACTTAATACAAAGGGAATACAATTTTAAAATGTTTCAATAATCTGGAGAAAAATATATTCCATTCCAAAATACAATTTCACATTTGACCTTTGTCAGAAACCAATTGACACAGTGGCACAGACCTGTAATCCCAGAGGCCAGGAAGCTGAGGCAGGAGAATTGCAAGTTCAACTCCAGTCTCAGCAGATTAGCAAGGCCCTAAGCAACTTGGTAAGATCTGGTCTCTAAATTAAAAAATATGAAAACAGGGGGTGGGATGCTGGGGATGTGGCTCAGTGATTAAGTGCCCCAGAGCTACAATAGCCATAAAAAGCATTTCTGATTTAATATTAGGGGTGCCACTTTTGAGAGGTTGCTGTATCCCAGGCCCTTTACCAGAGTTTTTTGTATATAAAGGCACCTCTTGCTGCGTAGGGCAATGGCAACTTGTGCGCACTGGGTTCATACAAAATGAGGACAGGTTCAGATGGGCAAACATTTCAATTAACATGATGCTGTGCAAAAATAGGGCTACTTGTATGTGTGCATGTGCGCATGTTAGTGCATCTGTAAATTGTTCATCATATTCATTTAGTGACATAGCTACAGTGTTACCTTTCCCCTTGTTATAACATATACCTAAATGTCTGAGATAATCAACTTATAAAGAGAAAAGAGTTCATTTTGGCTTATGTTTGCAGAGGTTCCAGTCAATAATCAGTTGATCCCTTGCTTTTAGACCTATAGTGAGGCAGTACATCAAGGTGAGATCATATGGTAAAACAAAACACTCATCTCGTGGCTGGGAAACACAAGAGAAAGAAGAAGAGACTGAGGTCCCACAATCCTCTTTGGAGGCATACCCACAGTGACCCAAAGAGCTCCTACTAGACCCCACCTACTAAAGCTTCTACCATCTCCAAATAGCTCCATGCTGTGGACAAAGTCTTCAACACTTGGGCCTTTTGGGGACATTCAAGATCCTAACTGTAGCACCTACTATAATTTGGTTTCAAAGATGAGAAATTTGACATTGTAATGTCATGTGTAGATAATAAAAAAAAAAATTTAAAGATGAGAAATTTGAGGTCACTAAGGTCATAGAGTTTGTCTGTCACATTGACTATCAGCACCAAGGACCTTGATGTTGTAGCTTGTACACTCTCCATAACACTTCAGAGTAAGTTCCCTCCTCCCTTTCCTCAGCATCCAGTGCTGTGGCACATATTTGTTGAATGGATAATTTATTGAAAGATAGGTTCATGGTTAACAAACTGCCTGCATTGGATCTCCAGATTGAGAAATTAAATTAAAAATTTCAGGTTCTTTCAAACTCAACAGTATGTTGTTGTTGGGTTTGTCTTCTGTTTTTGTTTTGTCTTGTCTTATAGTATGAGAAACTCAGGGCCTGCTCATCATAATCCACAGTTTCATTTGTAAGTAGCATCTTGAGAATGGGTGGCAAAGTGAGGTCTCTGAGATGTTTTTCTTGACACTTGGGGAAGTGGGAGTGATTGTAAGAGGGTCAGCGAGGCTGACCCTGACTTAGGATTGCAGCAACATGTATTCTTAGAGTAGGAGCCTAAATTGGATCTGAAGGAAGGCTGCCTTCTCCAGCAATGTGGCCTGTGACCCAACTTGTGCCCTGCCTCTGAGTTCTTCAAACTGTCAATTCATTGTAAAGGGAATGAGAGCCCAGAAAAGTTGCCATGTCACAACTGTTCCAAATAACGGGTTCAACTATGCATACTTCACAGATGCCAAGTCTACTGGGAGAGTAATTGGTGGGGAAAAAAGTTTCAGATTCTTAAAATATCCATTTATTGATTACTATTTCTAATTTGGATAACCAAAGTGCTTGACCCGAATCAGATCATGAGCAAACAAAAAGATGAATCTGTATTGAAATTCCTCCAAGTGACTGGCCTCGACTCCTAAAAAAATGCCAATGAAATGAAAGAGACAATTTTTTTTTTTTTAATGTAAGAAATTCTACTAGTCAAGAAGTCAAAAATGTTGTAACAGATAAATGGTAGGCCTGGTGTCATTGTAATAACAATCCATCAGATTAGAGAAATTTGCATACGTCCACATATTTGTGCTCAAGCTGAAACCTCACCTTTGACCTGGTTGCTGCCTGGCCTTTAGCAGAGAGAAACCAGAAGGTGGCAGCAGAGAGCCATTCTACTGGAAGGGACTCCCTGTATTAGGGAAAGACACTGAATAAAGAATAGATGGCACAGCAGCGCTTGTTTATCTGGAAACACATTCGAAAAGAAAAAAGGGAATCAACACCAATTATAAACAGAGCTCAGCTGGAATCAAGGAGATAGCATCCGTTTATTTCCAGAGACAGAGAAAACCCAAGAAAAATGCTGGGATACTCATGGAAGGAAGGTTGAAATCAAGAATGAGAAATCTTAAAATCTTACAAGAAAATTTAAAAGAAATCATAAAAGAAAATTGAAATCTTAAAAAGAAAATTCGTGAGATTTTTTGTGAACAACTGTGGACTGCACTGAATTCCTGGGACACGGGAGCTCTGGCTCTGAGTGTGTGTTGTTGGTATACGTTTTGGTGGCCAAGCTTCTCTCAGATATAAAAATGTATCTCTTTCTTTTTTTTAATTTACTCATGGAGCTTTTGTAGAAATGTTTTTAAATTACAAAGAGTTACATCAATTAAAGTAGTGTGAATCCCCAAACCCTATTTATTCATTGTGACCTTTGGGTGTCACTTCTTTTTTAGATTCTGAGTTTGAAGTTGTTATCTTTGGGAGACTCAAGCTAAGATCTTTCTACAGCCACTAAAATAAAGCAGAAGTCCCATTAATTTTTAGAAATCCCACTTTGAATTCATCTATAATTTATCCTTATATATTTAACCACTCTTCTACTATTTTCCTATTTAAACTTTCCTAGCCCACATTTCAACAACATATTCATAATTTCCATAAAGCTCTGTTATCTGCTTTGTTCTAAGCCCTGGGAATGCAGCAGTGTGCACAAGATAGGCTATGTTGTTTCCCTCATGGACTTTATTTTCTGTTATTATATTATTATGTAACCTACATTATTATTATAGTCTGCTATTATATAATTGTTAACAGGGGTTCACTTGATGCTTTGACTATATCCCTTGTGACTCTGAAACTTACATATCTTCTTTCTTTTACCAACCTTCTTCTCCCTGATCTTCTTTTCTCTTTCTCCTTCCTGATCTTCTCCCCGCTGATCTTCTTTTTCCTAACCTCTTCCCTGAGCTTCTCTGCTATTCTTTTCCCTAATGGTCTCCTCCCTGATCTTCTTCTTACTGATCTCTTCTCCCTAATCTCATTTTCTCTAAATCACCTTTAAAAAAAAAAAAAAAAAAAAACGTTCCCCATGATGGGCAGAATGACAGCCTTTGGAACAGGAGTCCCCTGTGTTTCTCCTTTGCTAGCAAAGCAATAAACCTTCTTTTTTCCTTTTTCTCAAAATTGTGTCCCCCATTATTGGATTGGGTTTGGGGACAAGGACCGTGCTATTGGCAACATAACCAGTTATAAATATCTTTAAGCATGTATTTTTGTTGACTTTGTTTATCTTTGCTATCTGGATATTTTTTTGATTTTTATTTTTGAGTAATGTTACAGTTACAAATCATGAATATTTTTAAAATTACTCATATATATTAATTAGTCACTTCCCAGAAAAGTTTGGTCTACACTGAATTGGACACTTCAACACATATGAATTAGTATATCAATAGATATTGATCATTATCAAATATTAGTTTTCACATATGAGAAACTGGAATAACAACATGTTCTTTTCCACGAAAAGACAACATGGAGAAAGTAATTTACCCAAGGCATCACTCTTACTAGGCCCTCAACAAATAGCTACTATTACTTTCAATGGGCTATTTAGAATCTACACATTTATCACATTTGTCAGAAGACAAACTCAAAAGTAAACTGTGTGAATTGTTAAAGTTTTTGTTGTTGTTGTTGTTTTGTGTTTTGTTTTTTTTTTTATCCTGAAGTGGTCCCTCAGCTGCAGAAAAGTGGGGCTGACTTGGCAACAGATGGCAGGGGGGTGACTATTCATTCTGCTCAGTGAGGAGTGGATTTGAAGCATGTGGGCAGTTCTTTTTACAGCACTGTGTTCTACAAATTGCCTGGTGCTCTGGAATCAGTAACTCGGAAGCCTGATGTAGGTACTCTCTATTCTTATGTTATACAAGGTGCAAGGGCACATCTCAGAATATCCTGCTCATACCATAGATGGAATTATTATGTGTTAGACATACAGGATGAAGTTGAACCAAGCACCACACTCCTGGTGCTCCAAGTAGTTTATAATTAATAGCAAATATTGACTGGCTACACTGAGACTCTCATGATCTTCTATGTAAGCTGGGTTTCTGCCAAGATGTAATTTTCTTCTTATTTATCAGAAATGATTTTTTTAAAAAACCTACTAACCCATAAATTAAATCTAATTCTCAAGAATAACTTTATAAATTTCAGGTTAGTGACTTTTGTATATATAGATATACAACCTTGAATTTTCTTCTCGCTTCTGCTATTTTGTCTTCTAAATCTTCTACTCTATATTTGGCTAGATGGAAATGAGAACCGATGTGATATGCCTCCTTGTAGAGATATTTGAGAAACTCTTCATTCTTTGCCTTCATTTTCAGCAAATATTGAATCTCCATTTCATACTCATTTTTTCTCCTTTTGCTGTAAAAAATAAAACCAAGTGATTAATATAATGATTGTAATTATATGTATATTGGGGCAAAATAATATGGTTATTCTAAGAGAATAGATACTAGGCAAATATATTAATTAATAATAAAAAGGGAAAACATTATATTTTATGTTTCCTAAAGTACAAAATAACCAATTAACTAAAATTTGAATACAGAAAATGTGTCCTAAGATTCTGTTTCTTTTTCTGTATCTCCTGTTGGTTAGCCCTAATTCTCAGGCTGTGTCCAATCTCAGAACTTCAACAAGGAAGAATTGGGGAGAAGCTTTCCTTCACCACCTCCATCTGCTATGTTGCTCTTCCTCATTCTCTGAAACAGAGCGATGGAGTTGGTGGGCTGTGGATTGAACCTCTGAAATCTTGAGCCCCAAATAAAATTTTCCACCTGTAAGTTGTTCTTATCTAATATGCTGTTCATAACTAGGAAAAGTTTACTACCAGTGATAGAATTTATGCTAAGAAAGAATCTGATCTTAATGGAGCCCAGAGCAAGCTTCGAGAATATGAAGCAGCACTGAGGTCTACAGACACGGCTCTGGCCACTGCACTTGGTGATTTAAAAAGTTTAGAGGGAGATTTAGAGGATTTGAAGGATCAGATTTCCCGGTGGAAGCCTCTCAGAGGCTGCCAAAAGACAAGCAGATGAAACTTCACTTAAAGTGGATTTGGAGAATCCTGGTCAGAGCTTACAGAGGAGGACTTGGAGTTTTGTAAAAACATGAACAAAGAGGAGATTAATGAGACAAGAAGAAAGCATGAAACGTGCTTGATAGAGGTGATTCTGGGCATCAGATCCAGTATTAATACAAGCTGGCTCAAGCCCTTTATGAGACAAAAAAGCAATATGTGTAAGTGAGGCTGTACAAGGAAGAGGTTGAACAGATTTCCATGCCAAACCTGAGAACCTCCGACTGTCCTCAGAGACTAATACTTCCACTGTCAACAGTGCCAAGGAAGAACGGAAGGAAGATCATGTGAGAATGGAGAGCCTTTCATCTCGACTTTCTAATCTACAATAAAGTGTCTAGAGCATGTTTGGAAATGATTTAAGAGTTGGAGGACTGGTTTGCTAAAGAAGAGAGACAACTCCTCTCACAAGTTATCTGGCGGGGGTGGTGGGGGAGGCAGAAATAAGGGATCAGATGCAGCAAAAGCTGAATGATTATGAATAACTTCTTCCTGTTAAGCTAGACCTGGACATGAAAATCATCACTTGTAGGAAACTCTTAGAAGGAGAGAAAGAGTGGTTGAAACTCTCCACATGCTCTTCTTCCCGTGTGAGAGTGTCCCCAGCCTCCTCAAGTCACAGTGTGGGGGCACAGCTAGAGGAAAGAGGGAGAGAGTTGATGTGGAGGAATCAGAGGTCTGCAGAGGTGTTAGCATCACCCATTCCACCTCAGCCACTGGGAATGTGTGTGTTGAAGAGATAGATGTTGATGGGAAATGTATTCAGGTGATGAATGCTTCTGAACAGGATCCACCAAGGGGAGGCTGGGAGATGATCAGGAAAATTAGAGACACATCAGTCACTTACAAATATGCCTCCAGATATGTGCTGAAGGCAGCCCAGACTGTGGCAATTTGGGCTGCAAATGCTGGTGTCACAGCCAGCCCTCCCACCGACCTCATTTGGAAGAACCAGAATTCTTAGGGCACTGGTGAAGACTTGAAGGTCATATTGAAAAATTCTCAGGAAGAAGAGGTTGAGCAAAGTTTTTGAAACAACCCACACCTGAAAAGGAGGAGGAAGAGAAGGAAGAACCAACCAGGGGGACTGTTGAGAAAGAACTTTCCCATCAGCCGAGAGGTTCAGGAGCACTCAGTAGAAGCTGGGCAATTATGTAAACTTCTCCAGTTGACTGTCTTCCTCAAGATAAACATGTATGGTGATCCTTACCTATATACAGTGCAGAGTCTTCTTAGAAGCACAGAATATTTTTATATTTCCTGTATTGTGAATTTTTAAGCTGGAAATCTGATGAACTTTTTAACACTGAAGTTTTGTAAAAGAAATCATACCCATAATACTTTGTTGCAAGATACGAATTTATTGACACTGTACTGTGTATCGTGTAGAAAGGCTCCCTCGAAAATTTTGGCTTTTTTTTTCTTTTTTAACATGTATAATATGTGTTTTCTTTAAGTTCCTATGAGAAGGGAATGGGAGAGAAAATAAAACCACTGTGTGTCTGGGTGTAATTTAAAGATTATTCCATCTAGATTAGCAATCTGCTCTTGATTACTTTCTGCTATAAGTAACAATGCTGTGAGGGAAGGGTAACCATTTTTCAATATACTGAAGTAACCGTTTTTCAATATACGGAACTTTTGCACTGAACTTTTTGTACTGTAATAAGCAATCAAGGTTCAAAAAAATTTTTTTTTTTAAGGAAAAGAAAATTTTCAAGAAGGCAATATTAACTTAATCCTTATGTTAACACTCTGGATGAAGGATTCCACAAAACATTATTTTATGGTTTCTTCTCTTAGATTCTTGAGGAAAATGGGGCTTCTCTGTTAAAATACATTACTTGTGTTTTTAAAAAGAGTGTAACACGTTTCAACCTCTTATGTGATATTAACAAATTAAAAAAGCTGTTTTACTATTAAAGAAAGAATTGGGAGGTCCCAATGCTTAGCTGTCAGAAGCATCACCCAAGGAGCCTGATTGTCAGATCTCCACCACATCTTCTGAGTCATAACCTGAAAGTAAAATTCCCTCTGTGTTCCTCCCTTGCATCTCCCCTTTTGCCTTCCCTGAAGATTTTTTTACTAGAGCACATTTTAAATGGAATAGCCAAACCAAAACATGAACTAGAGCAGAGTTTCCCAGCCTCAGTACTATCACATTGGAGTCAGATGATTCTTTGTTATAGGAAAATATGCCAGTCGCTGCAAGATGTTTTGCAGCATCTCCCCACTAGATGTCTGCAGTACCATCTCAGTTATGACAAACAAAAATGTTTTCAGACATTGCTAAATGTCTCCTGGTGAGGGCACAACATCATCCAGTTGAGAAACACTTGACTAGAGCACGGGTTCTCAACCCTCCCTGTGCAATGCATTTAAAGATATTGTGCTTCCAGATGTTCTGATATAATTGGTCTGGGGTAAAGCTCTAGAATCACCACTTTTAAGCACCCCAGGTGACTCTAATATGCAACCCCAAAGTAGGCTACCCACATTGACTAGACAGTGTTTCTCAAATTGAATAGATGTTAAGGGTCACAGGGGGAGCTTATTACGTCAGAATCCTAGGCTCTGTTTTCAGGATATGATTCAGAAGTTGTAGAATAGATCTGCAAATATGATCCAGGTGATGTTGATGATGCTTGGTCGCAGACCACACTTTGTTCAAGCAGCACTCTACTCTAGAGAGTACCATCAGGGAGAAAGTGAGTGATTAGGACTTGTTTAACAGAACACAGAGAAGACTGGATTAATGTGGCCAACTCAGCTGTGGGGAAAAACAAGGAGTAAATACAAGTGATGAGGGGCTGCACTGATTCCTCTTCTTGCTTATTCCTGGACAGAAAGTAAGGATGATGTAGGGGAAAAGAGCATGCATTCACAGCTTGCCAAAGACATCTTGGCTTACAAATGGGGAAATCATCCCTGTAGAATAACAATGGAGTGGGGGGTGGATCAAAGCAGGATTTGAAGAAAAGCAGCAGAAAACTAACTGAATTATCCCACCAGATGAGTGACCTGGATAAGGTGCACTGATTCATAGCAGGTTTTGCATGAGCTGTGGTTGCTTGTGAAAAGACCAACTCAGTAACCGGGACTGTAGGCTTCTAGAACTAGGACCTAGGGCCCTGAGATGACTAGATCCTGAGGTCAAGAACTCAACCAAGCTGCCTACTATGTCAGCACCTACATTAATATTATCTCTGATATTATCTTAGAGCCATCACTGTGAATCAGAAAAGAGCAACATAAATGACATGCTTTAAAGAGGGGAGAGTTGGGATCAAGCCGGGTCAAGTAGAAACAAGTTCAAACCTTCAATCGGAAATAGATGAGCATGGGTGTGTGTGTGTGTGTGTGTGTGTGTGTGTGTGTGTGTGTGTAAGAGGGAGGGAGATAGACCTATTTATTTAAGAAAAAGACAAAAGACACATTAAGAAATATATGAATCCAACCCCCTCTGGGTGCTATTCATTTTATGATACACTGACATATCTTAAAATTAATATTTAAAATGTTCTAAAATCTAAATAAAGGAATACTTACACTATAAAAGGAAAAGAAATGGTGACAAACATCAGAAATGAAACAAAAACAAGCTGATGTGGAAGAAAACAAATTATAACAAGGGAAGAAATGATAAAAAAAAGAGTTTTGAAATAGACCAGATGAATTTCAGACTAAAAGGGTCAAAGAATGCTTTAGATGAAAATGTGGGAGTAAAGTACTAAGATATTCATCCAGAAAGTTACCACAAAATGTATGTGTGTGTTGTGTGTGTGTGTTTGTGTGAGCACACATAATATATGTATGTCATCTGTGTCCACATATAGTACAGGTATAAAAATGAGTGTATGTGTGGTTATGTTTGTTCTGAATTAAAGATGGTTCTACTTATGATTTCTTGATTTTAAGATGGTGCAAAAGCTATATGCGTTCAATAGAAACTGTATTTCAGATTTTGAGTTTTGATCTTTTCCTGGTATGTGGTACAATACTCTCTTGCAATGCGGGGCAGTAGCAATAAGCCACAACTCCAAGTCAGCCACATCATCACAAGGGTAAACAACTCATAGAGTAGGCTTATATTATACTTCAGTAGTTATACTCTATAACCTACTATTTCCAACCTATGCTGTTTGGTAGGTTTGGTGTATTAAATGCATTCCAACTTGAGATATTTTGAACTTATGATGGATATATCAGGATGTAACCCCATTTTAAGTTGATGAGCATCTGTGTGTGTTTTTTGTATCTATTGTATGTACATTTGAGTATCAGTATGCATGTCTATGTATGTATGAGAATATGTGGGTATGCACATTTACATATTTCTGTGCTTTGTGGAACACAGCACATGTGTGGAGTGGAAGGTAGAGTGTGTATGCTTGTCTGTTAAGAGGCATCCCCCTTTGATCTGTAGAAGAAAAACAATGATAAGGAGATCTGTTGTGGAAAGGGCAGGGAAATTCATTTCTAGACTCTAAAAAAAAAAAAAAAAAAGTCCACAGGCCAGACAACAAAATATGTTGTGAATCCTGAACATCACATAAACAAAACTTTATAGCTAAAGATATGGTGACAAAACAACTGTATGTTAAAGATAAAGAGAAAATAGGGGGAGAGTCCCATAGAGAAAAGAGATGCCAAGTGACGCAATGAACACCAGAAGAAAATGACTCTTTGAAGCTAAGCAAAAACAGATGTCAAACTAGAATTCCATACAGGGCCAAATTATTATTCAAGATTGATGAGTAAAATAGACACAGGTCAAGAAAATTTACCACAAGGCTCTCATGTAAAAACCATCACATAATTACTTCAGATAAATGTAAAGGGAACTAAAAGGGTAAATAAAGAAGGTATACATACAAAAACGAAGAAGAAATATCAGCAGATAGACATAAGCATTGATTTTGAAAAATTAACTATGATATACAAACACAGCTAAAGCATTAGGTAATTGTAAAAAGATGGGACAATTGTAAAGGTGTTCAATATACAATTAATTTTTGTTAAAATGTGTGCAAGGCCCAGAATACTATGTTGGAGCTAAATAACTCCAGATTTTATGAGAAATGTTTAGAATAAACATGCTTTTTAATTAAATGGTGTCACTATTTTAGTAAATGTCTTTTAACAAATTTTAGTGTTGTCTGAAAGATAAAAGCCTAAAACTAAACCACTCAGGAAATTTTAAAATAATCATTGGGGAAGCAACATTAATATATTAATATGAGAACCATTAATAAGAACATGAAAACAGATAATAATAAAAGAAACAATCCAAACAAAAAAGAAATACTGTTTCTATGGCTCTGACTACATGTTCTCAACATATGTAAACAAAAATGCACAATTATAAACACCATTTGACAATATAAGAAGCAACTGATAGGTTGCCCTCTATCAGAACATCATAGAACAGGCATTAGCATACATAGGTGGTGTTTGTAGCAAAATGACAGCTAAAAAATTGTTAGATCTAAAAACTAACATGGATCCTCAAATTGAAAGGCTCTACTTAATGCTAAACTGGATAAATTACACACACACACACACACACACACATACACACACAATTATGAAATTTCAGAACTCTGAAACAGGAGAAGAACATTCTAGCTTCCAAAGAGAAAGGACAGTTTATTATGAAGAAATTATATCCAAAATGCATCAGATATCTCACCAAATCAAACAATAAAAATATCTTCAAATTAATGAAAAAAAATGATGGATCTAGAATATGATAGCTTGATAAAAGCCTAGTTGGAATAGTTTGAATAGAGAATGAACTACTGTTCAAGGAAACAGGAGTTTTATGTGATTTGCTATAAAGAACAGAAGAACAGAGGTGGGATGCATGACTAAGGCTTATTTATGTTTACTTTTTTTCATAATGTAAGCAATATTATGTAATGTTTAATATTATCAAAGTAAAGAGAAATAATGACTCATGTCAAAGATAAGATGATTATATTGTGTGTGAGTTGGCTGGTGGGAGAAGTAAGTCTCATTTGATTCCATCTATACTCTATAAATTATATGGGAGATTATTAGCCAAAATGAGGGTGATGTGGGTTTAATAATTGAAGAGAGGGAGAAGGCACAAAACAGTCATCAGAAAAGCTGAATATTTAGAAATTTCTTGGCAGGGCTATCAATTGTGATTTTTGTTCATAGACTTTAAATTCTACTTATAAGTAAATTTATGGTAATGCTAGTGAAACTTAAACATGACATGTTCTAAATGATCCCAGCTCCTTGCAAAGTTCTTTGATTGTGTTTTTATATGCTTATGTATTTTTAGATATTTTTAAAATTTTGTGAAAAAAAATTAAGACAATTCTCTTTTACTATAACAGAACCTCTGTCAACTGGCATTGTAGTGACTGCCTGCAATTTCTTTTAATGATACTGTATTCTTTTCCATAAATTGGCCACCATATGCTATACCTTTAGGGCCAATCAAGCCAACATCCATCCCTGTGAGAATAATTAGCACAGTTATTTTACTTCAGTCACATTCAACTGCTAGAAATAATTCAATGAAGTAAAGCTGTTGTTTAGATCAAAAATAGGCCTTTTTCTTTTTTTAATTTGTTATATATGACAGCAGAATGCTTTACAATTCATATTACACATATAGAACACAATTTTTCATATCTCTTGTTGTACACAAAGTAGAGTCACACCATTCGTGTCTTCATGTATGTACTTAGGGTAATGATGTCCATCTCACTCCACCGTCTTTCCTACCCTCACGCCCCCTCCCTTCCTCTCCCTCCACTTTGCCCTATCTAGAGTTCATCTAATCCTTCCATGTCGCACCCCCAACTACAATAAGAATCAGCATCCTTAAATCAGAGAAAACTTTAGGCATTTGGGTTTTTTGGTTTTTTTTTGATTGGCTCACTTCACTTAGCATTATATTCTCCAACTCCATCCATTTACTTGCAAATACCATGATTTTATTGTCTTTTAATGCTGAGTAATATTCCATTGTGTATATATACCACAGTTTCTTTAGCCATTCGTCTACTGAAGGGCATCTAGGTTGGTTCCACAGTTTAGCTATCATGAATTGTGCTGCTGTAAACATTGATGTGGAAAAATAGGCCTTTTTAAATCATAGAAAAAGTGTGTTGAATTTGATTTAAATATGTGCTTATGCTAAGAAAACATAACTAAATTCTGTAAGAAAGGAAAGAACAACCAAAGATGAGATAGACAAGTGTATTAAGAATTACACACTGGTTGTCTTAAAGTGTCAAATAATTTCCCGGGTAAGGGTAAGAACATTATAAAGAGAGTGGATTCTTAAATTGAGATCAGCAAGTGACTCTGTTATTGGCAATGATGAGATCTAAAGTAAAACCAATAAGAGAGGGTATTTGCTGTAGGACAAGAGAAAATACTGTTGGGAATATGAGAGTCCAAGTTCTTCATGAACTATCTACATGCCAAACTCACCGTTTCATTACTTCTGCAGAGGTAGAAAATTAATAGGCTGGTAAGATATAGCTAAATGGGTATGAAAATACAGCTTCCTGTGTATTCTCTCTATGTATTCAAGGCTATTTAACAACTTCAATAATATTCTAATTGCAACCTCTACAAATAAATCATCATCCTGTTAACTCTTGACAAATAATGGGAGGGGTGACTTATTTATAATTTAACTACTTAAAAGAAGTTCTAAAATAGTCTAACATATGGGTATGTAATTAATTTTGAATGATGTGTCCATGGTTTTTAATGTGTTATTTCAATATTCTTGGTTTTTATATCTGAGATTTTTTATCATACATTATATTTTCACTAATTTAATTTGTATGAAATATTTGGGGACTTTTCAGCATGCACACTTATTTCCCCCCCCCCACACACACACACTGGTTTTAAACTAACACGAATAAAGAAAAAGGTAACTATGTCAGAAAAATTTAATTAAAAGTTCCAATTAATTAGGTTTGGGTTTTTTTTCAATTTTCACTTGTTCATAATTTTAATGTTTTTATTAGTGCATTGTAGCTATGCATAATATTTGGGTTCATTTTGGCATAATCATGCATGCATGGAATATAATTTGCTTCACTTCAGTCCCTAGTACACTTTCCCTCCCCTTCTCCCTCCCCCTATTCCTCTTCTTCTACTCTACTGTAAAAGCAAATAGTTTAAGACTATTTATTCAAAAGTTTGCTGTGAAATGATGAAAAAAAATATTCTACACTTCTGTGAAGTAACACAAATTAATAGGCTGGTAAGATATAGCTAAATGGGTATGAAAACAGAGTACCCTGTGGATTCATTCTATGTATTCCAGGCTATTTAACAACTTCAATAATATTCTAATTGTAACCTCTACAAATAAATCATCATCCTGTTAACTCTTGACAAACTCATTTCATAACATATACCAATATATCTTTATGGTACTCAATAACTTTTTTCCTCATTTCCCTCAATTATCAAACCCATCTTTGGATCACTGCAGTTACAGTAGCATTGTCTTGCTTGAACTACAGTAGAGTGTCAGAAGTAGATATTCTGAATATTTTACAGAGCTTGAAGATAAGAAAATGACTATGTAGAAATTTATGTCACACGGTTAACTTCAAGCAAACTAAATCTAAATTGATCAATTTCAAATCATCTTAAACAAGTTCATTTTCCTCAACTTTGGTTATTGAAGTCTGTCTGCCATGTGAATAAGCAATCAGGTGAAATTGTTTGCTCAAGTCAAGTGTCCCAAATGTAAAAGGGCCATTTCTAATGAATACTGGCTGGTTTTCTGAGTGTCAAAATATTCAAATTGTATGCTGTTGTTACAAGGCAAATAATCCTCTATCATCACCATCATCATCATCATCATCACTAAATGGTCTAACAAATATTTGTGTACACAGAGTACTGAACGAAGTCTATCAACACATGTGGCATCTAGCTTCTAATGTTGCCATTTTCAAGGTGAACTATTTATGAGCAATGGGTCAGATATTAAAGGAATTTGTCACTTATTTAAATAACATGACAGTTTGGGATGGCATAAAATGGTAAGCTGGTGTTCTGGAGGAATCTGAATGTGTATGATAGTTGCAATCCAGGGGGTTTCACGAAGGTATTCACTAGACTTATGAAGTCAATGATTTGCTTTTAATTTTAAAAAATAATTTTTATACTTCACACACACAAAAAATAGAGGCTGGAATTAAGGTGAAGGTGATACAGATAAATGGTAGAATAAAATGTGAGGGAGGAAAAAAAAGGAGAGAGAATAGCAGAGCTTTCTGTAAAAAACAATAGGTAGAGCCAAACTTAGAGAACTGAGGAAAGTCATAAGCTTCTGACATTTTTTTGAAGTAGTTAAAGTCTAAAATCTTCTGTAACATGTCAGAAATAGGAACCTTCTCTAACAGAGGAAGAAAAGTGGTGGTGTTAGCTGGAAAGAACATGCATTTTGAGTCAGACCTATACTCAAAGCCAAGGTGCTCCTTATGCAATTTTAAAGAGGTTTCATATACAATTTCATCATCTGTAAGACTGACATGAAATACCAAGCATCAAGGGTAATATAAAGATTAAATGTAAATGAATTCAGGGTAACGTATCCACCTTGAATAGCACAAATGAGTCAATAAATAGTTTTTGTTAATTAATAAACGCAAGGACATGATCCTTGTAGTGCTCTCTGGTTTATGGAGATAGAACACAAGAAAAAAATAGAAAAATATAAATAACCATTGGAATTGCTTTGGAACAGAAAGAGCCATTATATGTGGGTATGACATTAGAACACACAGCAGAGATAACAGGAGCACAAATACACTTGACACAAAAGGACAACCAAGAATAAACTCTTACAGTCAGTTCTCTTTATGTCATTTATTCAACACCCTTGGAGAGCCCTCCCTGCCCCTCTCCCACCACACAATGCCTGCAAGCAAGGAGCTAAGTCCAGGAAGGAAGAAACTAATAAGCAAACCAACAGGAATCACACTTACACAGTGTGGTAAATGCTGGGAGAGGAACACATGCAGTCATTGAGAGTCAATTGAAATTTTTTGTTTGTTTTTATGGTACCGGGGATTGAACCCAGGGACACTTTACCACTGAGCCACATCCCCAGCCCTTTTTTAAAAGTATTTTATTATGAGCCAGGGTCTGGCTGAGTTGCTTAGGGCCTCCCTAAATTGCTGAGGCCAGCTTTGAACTCATGATCCTCCTGCCTCAGCCTCTCAAGCTGCTGGGATTACAGGTGTGCACCATCATACCCAGCTGAGGGTCAATTGAATGGATACTTGTTGAATACTGATTACTTGGCAAATGCTGTGCTAGGTTGCAGGGCTTCAAAGATGACTTAAAGGTTCCCAGTTTATACTCTCATGAAGAAAAAAAAAGAAACAAACAAATAACAATAGCAAATCAGATTTCCCTGTTGTCATAAGCACATCATGGAAGACGCACTGCCTTAGTTTGAGGGGAAGATAAGTGACCAAGATGGGAAGCTTCTGGGAATAGTTAATATTTGAGCTATGGTATGAATGTTCAATTAATCAGATTTACAAAAACAACCTGAAGAGGAAGAGGAGGAGGAGTGCAGGAGGAAGGAGGGAGATGTGTAAAAGAATTCCAAGCAGAGGAATAACAAGACCAAGATAGAAGTTCTAAACAACATGAGTTTGAGTGCATAGGCATATAAATATTGAACAACTTAAAGATCATGGAACCAAGTGATAACAGACTCAATCAGTCTGGGAGTTGGGGCTTTATCCCATAGCTGGTAGGGAGCCTCCAAAACTTTTTTAAAGCTGCTGAAAGCAAATACTGATTGACCCTTTGTAAATAGATTATGCCAGTGATATGGCATATGTAGAACCTGAAATCTCAAACTTGGAATGAGTTAGATGGGACAGCTTGGTGCATTTTTAGTTGTTGTTATTTATTTATTTATTTATTTATTTATTTATTCTAATTTGTTATATATGATGGCAGGATGCAATTCATTTCATATTACACATATACAGCACAATTTTTCAAGTCACTGGTTGTACACAAAGCATTTTCACACCATTCGTGTCTTCATACATATACTTAGGGTAATGATGTCTAACTCATTCCATCATCATTCCTACCCCTTTGCTCCCTCTCTTTCCCGCCCTCCTCTTTGCCCTGTCTAAAGTTCCTCCATACCTCCCATGCCCCCACATGGCCATTATGCATTTTATTGGTAATTGAAACAGAAAGAAAGACACCCATTGGAGAAATATTTAGAAGATAGACTTAGTAGAAGTTGTTAAGATATTGGCTGACATCCAGGAAAAAAGATGTTGGATGATGCCCCAAATAGATAATTTGGTAAATAGCAGTGTCCGGAGACGTATTAGAGGATATTTAAAATGATAGATATGTGTAGGTATTTAGAAAACGGTACTAGAGGGAGAAATAAAAATAGAAAATGAAAAAGTGAATATGCTTGTGTGTGTGTGTGTGTGTGTGTGTGTGTGTGTGTGTACAAGCAGAGAGAGAACATGTTAGAATAATAAGTGAAATTCCTGGACCTAGAGGAAGAATAAGGATGAAAACAATCTGAGATTAAACTCTAAACTAATCCTCAAAGGAGTAGGTGGAAGGAGATAAGTGAACCCCTCTAAGATTCCTAAAAAGAATGACTTCAGAAGTAAAAAACCAAGAGAATGTGTCCTGAACCTCAAAAAATATCAAAAATAGGTGAAAGAGGGCACATGCACCAACATTTAAATTTCATGCAGAAAGGGAGTTGGAAGAGAAACACAAAAGGACTAAAAAAATTACCAGTGAGCTCAGGAAGGAAATTCTTTTCTGCACTTAAGTAAGATAAATTTTTATAGCATGGAGGTTTCAGAAGCCAGACTGCTGCGAGTCAAAAAGTGATTAATAGTCAAGTAAATATTACTGACGATCTAGCAAATATTGCTAATCATGTGGACATTTTAATGAGAATAAAAAGAAAATAACAAATGATTGCTAAAGGCACAAACAGGATTAAAGTCAATCTTTCACTTTAGATTAGAAAAGGATTAATGATGTCTATAGCCAAAATAATAGGTAAGTAAGAATAAAATGAATGAAGATGTCAAAAACAAAAGTGATACATATTAAACTATGTCCTAAACAGGGCAGAAGAGGTTGAGTCTAAAGACAGGGGATATTGGTCTTGAATAGGAAGTACCATTTATGCCTTGAATTTAAAGACAAAGGAAAGCTAGTTTCAGATATTGTCACTGTAGAATAAATTTTACAAAAAGCATACCATATCTATAAGTTCTTCTTCCAATATAAATAGGCTACAGTATACGTAAAATTTTATTTCTAATTTATCCTGTATGGAATTTACCATGATGCCTAAATCTGAAGATTTGTGCTCTAAAAACTGCAGACTATCGGCCATTATATTTCTGAATATTGCTTTTCCCATTCTCTCCTTTCTTTTTTGTTCTATTTTCCAGAACACTTTTTCTTCCACACTTTATCTCTTTTACTCCATGTGCTCCATTCTGCATTCTACTTTGTTTATGGATATACTTATTATTTTTTCCCAGTATATCTGCTATTTAATTAAAAAGATTCTTCAGTAACAATGAATCCACTTTACTTTTTATAAGTTTTGGGGAGGGTTGTTTTTCAAAGCTGTCTGAACTTATTTGAAACTTGTCTATTAGTTCTCTGTATTGCCTTTAGCCATTTATACTTACTTAGGTAGGATAAATTTAATAATTTTGTTATTTTAAATTATTGAGGATGGTCAATGGACTGCTGGTTAGTCCTGGTAACTCTCATTCATGGTGCATTTTTCTATGATTTTCATAATTTTTGTGAGCTTAATTTTAAAAGCCTTATCTATAAGAATTTTCTTTGGCCTCTGTCTAGAGTTTATTCCTCTAGAGAATATTTGAACAGAGCAGGATAGCTTTTTTATATGATGATTTCTTAGATAGATCCTTCTAGGTGATTTGGGTGATGTAAATTAAAACATCACACCAGCATGAAGGGATCAGTCAGGGAATATTCTGGTTTCTCCCTCACCTAGTTTCTAGGCTTTGGACAAACACACTTTCTTGTCTCTCTCTGTCTTTGTTTGTGGGTATAATTCCTCTGGTCCATCTAATAAAGCATCCTCACTTAATCCAGCTCCCTCACTTCCAAAGATCCATGGCCTTTGACCTATGCTGAGAAGTAAGTAAATTGACTTCCCTGATTTACCAAGCTCTGTAAGACTATTTCTCACCTAAATCTTCAGGATAGCCAAATATCAATTGGGAATTTAACCTGCAGTAGCAGTTGTCCAATTATTTTCTTTGTATTGGACCTGAGGTGTTTTTGTTTTGTTTTGTTTTTACTTTCTTGTAAGCACAGCACTTAATTTAAAGAATGTAAGTCTTAATATGCTCTGTTTTTGAAAACAACTTTCCATATTCTTTACTATCCATCTTGCAGGATGTACATTCTCATACTTCCCTGTCTGCACTATCTTTATAGACATCATGTCCAGTCCCATTGTTTAATTTTATGACTGCAAATTTTTCTTTGATATCCTCATCATTGCTGGGCTATAAACTACTGTATCTAATTATGACTTCTCATTAGCATTTGAAAAACTAATAGAAAGAAGAAATTTAATACGGCCCAAGAAATTTTATCTTCTCCCTCCAAATCACCTTCACATTCCCTTCAAGCCCTTGCTATCTCAGCCAGTAGCCTGACCATTTTTCTTCTTTTCACATCTTGCAACCCATCTATCAAAAGGACCTGTTGGCACTCCTTCCAGAACATATACAAAAAGCAACTATTTCTTGCCATTTATACTGCAGAAACTTAAATCTGTGTCGTCATTATTATAATTTTTCTAAACCAGTAAAAAAAAATGTATCCTTCCTATATGCACCACCATCTGTCCTTCACTAAGCATCCCAAGTGACCTTTCTAAAGTATAAGATTGTTAAAATGGTTTAAATCTATTTGCCTTTATTGTCCCTTACTTATGAGCTTGCAGTGCCTGGGCCCTGTCTGCCTTGCCAGTGTTGGTCTCCCTGAGTTACCTTCTCACACACAGTTCTCAGGCAACACTGGCTACTGTTCTGTTTTCAGAGCCCTAGAAATTTTATCTAACTCAGGGCTTCTGCACTTTCCGTTCCTTTCGCTCAGAATTCTTTTCCTTAGACTTGTTCGAGGCTGACACATTGTTCAGATCTCCAGATAATACTTTCTTTAGAGAGGTGATGATACTTAAGAGAGTTATTCAATGGCCGTTTGGAGAAGAATTTTGCTTAAAGTAAAAATAGATATAAGATGCTAAATGTCCCTGCTAAACCAGAGCCCCCGACCTTCCTATGACCTGTTAATCTCTACCACATTATCTAAGTCATAATCCTCACCAGAGTTATCAAAATGGACTGAATTTTTAAAAATTGATTGGTTCACATCAGTTCAGTTACATATTACATATTTTCCCCTAGGAGAATGTAAACTTAAATGATGTCCCCAACACCTACAATAGTGTTGGATACGAACAAGGTGCTCAAAACACACACACACATACAGGTACATACCTACTTTTGCTTATTAGTCCTACATTTTCTTTAATTATAAACATTCAATGTAAGTCACAATATAAAATTATAATATTAGTCCATTAGTCATAAAGTTATACAACTACCATTCAGAGGAGAATTTTTCACAAAGAACAATCAGAGATATATGAAGCTATTTCTCAGATGAAGTGGTATATTCTAAAAATTCTTGACCTTTATATTTAACATATCTTATAGTGTATAATGTGATAGTGTGCTGCAAATGAGTATTTTCTACTGAAAATATTATTTATATTTCACACATGTTAACTATGCATCAGGCACTAGGTTAGTCCTTCAGGACCCCAAAATGGGGATGAGGGAAAGATGCATAGGCCCTACTTCTCCGAAAGCAATTATAGGGCAGTGGGTATGCAGTCATGGAAAAATAGTTATACATTTTATTATTTTTCATGTCATATATGAAAACCTCAATAAAGCTATATTACTTCTAAGAGAAAAATAAATCAACAAACTTGGCATCTTTACAGAAGAAATGAATTCTTAAAAACTGCAGGTCATCATAGTCACTACCGCTAATATGAGCCACGGCTCATAAGCTCCTGCTTATTCCTTTTCTGCATTTCTTACTATACTTATTAGTCCTCTTAGAAAGTATCACTTCTGTAATAATTGTTTGTTTCCTTGGGGACTCAGGAAAGTCAGGAAGTTTCAACTATAGGTATATATGAACTTTAGAACCTACTTTACTATCCGGGTATAATATAAATTCAATAAGAGAATAATACATTGTAGGTGGATTGAACTAATATTTTATGAAATTTAATTTTTGTTTTAAAGCAATAATTTATTAAAATAGGAATATTTACAGAAAAGTTTAAAACCAAAAAGTCCAGCTCAATCTATTTTCAAATGAATATGTCAGTACCATTCTACTTCAGATTTAAAAAAAAGTAACTGAGCATGGCCAGCTGAGCCCTTGGTGTGTGCTCACATAGTAACTACCACCCAATAGGAAATGCAGTCCTGACTTGTGTGGCCATCATGAAATTGTGCCTGTTACTGAATAGGATCATATGGTACATGCTGTTATTTTGTCTTCTTTTGCTCAATATAATGTTTAAAAGATTCGTACAAGTTTGTATGAAGCTGAAATCTGTTCATTCTCTTGTTGCAGAGTATTACTGTGAATGACTAAGTGATATTTTATATACTCATTCTATTCTTGATGTTAAATATTTTCTAGTTATGAAAATAATAGTGCTATGAACATTCTCATAAGCGACTTTTTTAGGGGTGGGGAGTGTACTAGGGATTGAACTCAGGGTCACTCAACCATTAAGCCATCCCCAGCCCTGTTTTGTATTTTATTTGGAGACAGGGTCTCACTGAGTTGCTTAGTGCCTCACTTTTGTTAACGCTGGCTATGAACTCACAATCCTCTGCCTCAGCTTCCCCAGCCAATGGGATTACAGGTATGAACCATAAATGACTTTTGATGGACATATGTATGAATTACCATGGAGTATATACCTAGGTGTAGATTGTAAATTGTCTTTTTACTTTGTTGTACAAAATTCCACTCCTACTCCCAGTATTTGAGAGCTCCTGTTCTTCTACTTTCCTGTCAAATCTAAATATTGAGTCACTGCATTTTAGTTGTTAAGAAAAGTAATGGTATCTCCTTGCTGGTTTGAGTTTACATTTCCTGATGACTGAAATCAAAGATTTTTCCATTATTATTGTCCATTTGGTTATCTTCTTTTTCAAGATTTTGCTCATTTTTTGAATTACTTGCTTTTTCTTTATTGGTTTTTAATTATTTTTTGCTCTTATTGTATTTTTAATTTAGTATTATGCATTGTATTTATAACTTATTATGTATCAAATTTTATTTATTGATTTATTGGCTTATTAATTTATCTTTTCAAAAATATGTATTATAAATATTTTTGATCAGTCTGTGATTTTCCTTTTCATTGGCTTAATGGCATGGTTATTCGAACACTTCACGATGGTGTTTGAAACTTTGCCTTCCTCAAAACATATTTTTGTTTGTGGTGACAGGTAGGTGTTATGGTTTCAATCTGTAATGTCCCCAAAGCATCCTGTGTTGAAGACCTGGTCCCCAATGCAGCAGGAGGGGAGCTCTTAGGAAATGATTTGATCATGATCTCCTCTGTGGGTCAATTCATTGAGGGATTCATAATTTGAATGGAGATGGCAGAAAATGTCAGAGGTGAGAGAAGGGAGTAGATGTTGGGGGTGTGCCCTTAGGGCCTATGTTTTTGTCTCTGGTTTTTTTTTTTTTTTTCCTGCTCACTTTCTCTCTCTGCTCCTCGGCTGCCACCAGGTGAGCTGCTTTCCTCTGCCACACCTTTCTGCCATGGTTTTCTGCCTCCTCTTCAGGGCCACAGCAATGGAACTGGCCAACCATAGATTGAAACCTCAGAAACTATGAACCAAAATATATCTTTGCTCCTTTACAATGTTAATTTAAGGTACTGGTCACAGTGACAAAAAGCCGACACAGTAGGGATCCCTTGCTAATCCACAGGGTGGATGTCTATGGTTCTCCACAGGAGGGGTACCACTATTAGAGAGGTCCTTCACTCTCTGCTGCACTCAAGTAGTACATTTGCCATAAAGCAACTGAATATACACATATGGATCTGATTCTGGACTTTCTATTCAGTTCACTGATCTATTTATCTATCCTTGCAAGAATAACAAGTCATTTTACATATGGAGGTTTATTATAATTTTTGAAAAATGATAGTATAATTTCTGAAGCTCAGTCTCTCTTCAAAAGTTCCTTGAATATTGATGTCTTTGATTTTCCATATATAATTTAGAATCAGTTTTCAGTTAATGCATACACACACACATACACAAACACATTTGTGAAGAAACTGTTTGCTACAATAGCAAGTGTTTCAATCTTTGACTAAGACGTATCCCCCATTGATTTGCATCTTCTTCAATTTGCCTCAATAATGAAATAATATTATATAGTATTCTATGTCGTTCTATGTGGAGTTATTATATACCTCCTGAAGAAACTTTCTTTTTGAATTTGATATTTTCAAACATACTGCAAGAGGTATCTTTTAAAATTTTATTTCAAATTGATTGCTGTTGGTACCTATTGAGGTTCCATTTTTCGAGCTCTCTCTAAAGTGACCAATAGTGCTGAGTTTAATATTTATATAATCTTTTTTCACATTTAAATACACTATAGAGCTCTTTATCCCCATAAATAGTCACTTTATAACTACCTTGGTGACAGCTTATTATAGTACAATGTTACATCAGGAGTTTAGTTATAATCAATAAAGTTTTTAATTAATTTGGTTAGAGCTTTGTGTATGTGTGTGTGTGTGTGTGTGTGTTGCTGGGGATTGAACCCAGGGCCTTATGCATGCAAGGCAAGCACTCTACCAAGTGAGCTATATCCCCAGCTCCCTAGAGCTTCACTTTTTAAATATTTAATTAACTTTAGAATTTTACTTTTTATCATATATATTATCAATATATTTTATTTTTAAATCATTATCATGTTCCAATTTTTGATACATCACCCAACTCCCATTTTTAAAAGGAAACTTTAATCATATAGGGTGCCTTTTTATAGAAGGGTCCAACTCCCTATGTATGACATATCTTTTTAGTTATACTTTCTGTTAATTTCCTAAGGAATAAGTTTTTTTCCTATCATGTTTCTACAGACGTATTAGTGATTTCATGACCAACCAAACTGTAGGCTAATGAGTAAAATTGATGAAAGTTATTTACTACATTTCTTAATTCTGCCCCAGTATGTATTGGGGGAACATTATGTTATACTGATAAGTGGCCTAGTGGTATAATTTACTCTACAAAATTTCCATCTCCTGAAAATTCAAATTTTGAGAAACAGATAAAAGGGATAAACGTGAAAATGCTTGCTGGACAATTTAAGAAGCTCCTGCAATTGACATCTAATAAATATCTCCATGAACCTCTTATCACAATCTTAAACCCATAAATCTCAGTAATTTCTAGGCATTGACACTTGTATCATGCCATCTATAATTACCAACCAAACATACCAACATTTTACTTCCAATTTTTCTTTTCCTCCTCTATTCATTTTTTTCATTTTATTTTCTACCACTACCAAAACAATCAAACAAATCTTGACTCATCCAATTACCACTATAATGACATCATGAGAAAAGAATCCTGTGTATATGGCTTCTTTGGAGGATTTCTATAGCTCTCCACTGAGTCCAAACATGTCAAGATGATTCATTATCTGATGCATGACTCCCTAGCTTTAGTGGTTGCTCCTGCCTGCCTGCCACATAAAAATGCAATATGCACACCACACAGACACACAAGTCAGATCATGCATTGGGTCTAAAGCTCCAGCCACACCAAAATTGTGGCTTATTTTTATCTGTGCTCTGATGTTTTAAAAACAATTTTAACATTAAATTTACTATTTTTTTTAGTAATTGTTATCACTAGGCTAATATGTCAAGCACATTTGAACATTATTTCAGTTAAATTGAAGTCAGATTAAATTGTTTGAAAAATTGAAAAAAGTGAAAAAAATTTGAATATGAATGTAGAAAGTCAGGTTTCAAATTCCAGCTGTGCTTACTCTGCCTCTTGGGAACTTGAGCTCTTTATTTCTTCCTTGGAAACATGCAAGAATTATTTATAAAAAGAGAATTCAAGGGAGAATATAAATATTCAATCTCAGTAGTAATTAAAGAAATGGAGTTTAAAACAATAATGAGAATATAACTTTTCATTTCTCATGGGGAAACCGATTTATTTAAAACTACAGTAGCACTCACTGTTAGCACAGGTGCAAAGAAGGACAAGCTTCTGCAAAGTAGTTTGGGAGATGTATTAAGAGTTTTAAAAGTATCATTGCCAATCTACTTTTATAAACCTATTTTAAATTGAAAATAGCTGCCATGCTGAGAAAGAATTCAGAAGAAAAAAATTCACCATAATGATATTTACAAGATTCAAAAATAAAAACAACCTAAATTAGAATAATTATTACATTAGTCATAGTCTATTCATATAATACACTTATACAGATATTTACATGATGTATATGAAATTCATATTATAATGTGACAAAAATTTTATTATTCTCATTTTTATGAGAATAAAATTTTTTTATTCTCATGTTGAGAATAAAAAACAGAACATTAAACATCAACTGCTCATTAAGAATAAAAAAAAAGCAGTAACAGTAACATCTCTATGTATTAAAGTGATTTTAGGATTTCAATCTCTTCTTGTACTTCTTTTGTATTTTCCAACTTTTTTTATTGATTTTATTTTTTTAAATACACGACAGCAGAATGCATTACAGTTGTATTTTCCAACTTTTGAGCAACAAATATGCACTATAATCAGAGTGCTAAGTTGATCATAGAAGACACTACTGCCTTGAAGGAATTGCAAAGTTTAGTAAAATGAAGCTTTTCTAAAAGTCATTATTTGAAAAACAAAAACAGAGTCTTGAGAGTATACAAGTTGGAAAACTAGAGCCCCATTCATAAATATAAGTTGGCAAATATTAGCTAGACTTTATTACAGGACTCAGAGATATTTTGCAAATAGTTATTTGAAGAAAATGGACAATACACAGTGTAGCAACCAAGTCAAAAAGGTAGCAAAAGCACGGGCTAGAAGAGTAAGATGCAGAAGTATGTAGCAAAAACTGCCAATTATGACACACCTGCTGATACGACATTGAAGAGATAAAAGGTAAGCTTTCATTATTGTGTCAAACATGGGGTCATAAAATGACTTAGCAGATTTAGAAGAAAAGCAAATAAAACTAATGACGTCTTATGGTGTTATCTGGGCCATCAAGATGCATCCCATGCAAATCCTTCCCTATTACCAAGTCTACACTCCCACTGCATGTCATAGATCACTGTTGTGTTTCCAATTATTCACTGTCTCTTAAGAGAATTAGATTTCTCACCCTGGTGACCATAAGACCAGACCATGTGACTTTCTTCATTTCAATGGAATGTCAGAAGAAGTGACAACTATCCCCTTTCTATGGATATTGTAGAAGCCATTGAGTGATCTCATTAGTGTACTTTTCCCTATAATACCAGAACCACATGCCTACAAGTATCCAAATCTCCATTCTAGATCTCAGAAGAAATGACATGAGGCACAGACATCGGAGACACAGCTAACTTGCTATGTGGGCAAGAAATACTTTCGTACTTGCAAGCCACTAAGATTTGCTTACAAATCTTAAAGGTTATTTGTTGCTTCAAGACAATCCTATAAATGCTAACTTCTGTATATTCTTGCTCATCCCCCAGAGGCGGCTCCTCCTGGCTCACTCACTCTTCAGCTTGCCCTTCCTTCCTTCCTTCCTTCCTTCCTTCCTTCCTTCCTTCCTTCCTTCCTTCCTTCCTTCCTTTCTTCATTCCTCCCTCCCTCCCTCCCTCCCTTCCTTTCTTTCTTTTTCTAGTTTGTAATAATATTCCCAACTACAATTTTAGGCTATCCTTTTGAAAAAAAATTGTTCTTTTTCTTTCTTTTTTTAAAAATGTATTTAATATACGATAAGTTCAACCAATAGTTCTATTCTGTCAGTTCCGATGGTAAAACAATAGCCAAGAAACTAACTCATTTTTTTTACACAAAGATGATGAGCCCCTTTCCTGTTCATCCCCTTCCCTCCTTTCAACACTCAGTTATGGATAGCGTAGTGTGTGTGCCCGATGATGAGACAGAGATCAATCAAATTCACACAACACACAATCGCAAACATGAAAAGAGATATGGAGGAAAGACACAGGTGTGCCACACATGAATATGCCAGATTTCACTGGGTAGTAGTGAGAAACACACTCACCTGCCCACACCCAAAGAATGGACTAAAAAGGTACAGAGAAAGTGAGGCTTTTTACTGATGGTCTTGCAAGCTCTGCGATGTCTGGGTGTGCAGAGCAGTGACAGTCAACATTTTATCCCCCAGTGCACACGGTCCTTCTCGTGGTTCCTCATTGGCTGGGTACCTTGGGGTGCACAATCTTCCTGAATAGTCATCTAGGTTTTACTCTTATTAGATTATTTAAAGAAATAATCTAATTAGATTATTAGATTATTATTAGATTATTTAAAGAAATATGCCTTTACTTGTCTCCACCTTCCTTTGTTCTCCTGTGGCTGGAAGATCTTCTTGGTGTGAATGCATCTTAGCATATGTGGGTTTATCTCTATTGGTCAAGCCAGTCCCTTTATCAGACTCCAGTGTTAACTGTTTATAATTTTCCACTCTGGTCTCCCCTCTAGCTGCTTTTCTTACATCCCAAGTAATTTTATATTTAAGGCCAAATACTGTATACTAAAAATGGATCACTGGACTTTCTATTTCTCATAAAGTCAAGAATGGCTTCCCATGATAAAAGTGAAGCAGGAGGAATCACAATACCAAACCTTAAATTATACTACAGAGCTATAGTAACAAAAACAGCATGGTATTGGCACCAAAACAGATATGAAGACCAATGGTGCAGAACATAAGACACAGAGACAAATCCACATAAATACAGTTATTTCATACTAAACAAAGGCACCGTAAACATACATTGGAGAAAAAAACAGCTTCAACAAATGGTACTGGGAAAACTGGAAATCCATATGTAACAAAATGAAATTAGAGCCCGATCTATCACCCTGCGCAAAACATCAAGGACTCAGGCATTAGACCAGAGACCCTGCACCTACTAGAAGAAAAAGTAGGCCCAACTCTCTATCATGTCAGCTTAGGAACCAGCTTCCTCAACAAGACTCCTGAAGTAAAATCAAGAATCAATAAATGGGATGGTATCAAACTAAAAAGCTTCTTCACAGCAATGGAAGCAATCAAGAACAAGAAGAGAGAGCCTACAGAATGGAAGAAAATCTTTGCCACCTGCACCTCAGAGCATTAATCTCCAGGATATATAAAGAACCCAAAAACCTTAGCACCAAAACAAAACAAACAAACAAACATCAACAACAACAAAAAATGAAACTAATCAATAAATGGATAAAGGAACTGAAGAAGAAATATGACTGTCAACAAATATATGAAAAAAATGCTCAATATCATTAGCAATTAGAGAAATTCAAATTAAAATTGAGATTTCATCTTGCTCCAGTCAGAATGGCAATTATCAAGAATACAGGTAATAAAATAAATGTGGGTGAGGATGTGGGGAAAAGGCAAACTCATACATTGCTGGTGGGACTGCAAATTGGTGCAACCACTCTGAAAAACAGTATGGAGATTACTTAGAAAAATTGGAATGGAATCACCATTTGACCCAGCTATCACACACCTCAGCATACACCCAAAGGACTTAAAATCAGCATACTACAGTGACGCAGCCATATCAGTGTTTATAGCAACTCAATTCACAATAGCTAGACTATGGAACCAACCTAGGTGCCTTTCAACAGATGAATGAATAAAGAAAATGTGGTAATATACATAAGGTAATATTATTCATCCTTAAAGAAAAATGAAATTTTGACATTTGCTGGTAAATGGATGGAAAAAATAATTTTTAATTAATTTCACTTATTATGCTAAGTGAAATAAGTCAATCCCTCAAAACCAAAGGCCAAATGTTCTCTCTGATAGGCGAATGCTGACTCTTAATAGATGGAGGTGGAGGGGTGGGAAGGTTCACTGGATTAGACAGGGCAAGGTGGAGGCAAGGGAAGGAGGATGGGAATGAGAAAGACAGGAGAGTGAATTGGACATAACTTTCCTATGTTCATATATGAATACACAACCAGCATAATTCCACATCATGTACAACCAGAAGTATGAGAGGTTATATTCCATGTATGTATGATATGTCAAGATACATTCTACTGTCTTTTATAACTAATTAGAACCAAAAATATATATTTTTTTAAATGGCTTCCCAGAACTCACTCCTGAGCTGCAATCTTATGGGTAAGTAGTGATTATGTAGAAAGAGCTGCAAAAATATTCTAGGAGAGAAAACACCATAAAAATGCTATGTGGACTGAAAAACAAATGTGACAAGTAGGAAATATTGAAGTAAAACCACTATCGGAACAAAATAATAAGGGTGAGCCAGGCACAACTCTGCCTACTCTCAGGACCTTATGGGATATATAGAGGAATGGCTTTATCTCTTCATCTCTACTAAATTAATGCAGAAATGGAAGTGAACTATATTGTTTAAGAAAAGGAAAAGACTATCCACCCCAAAATAGAGATAATGGATTAGAAAGGAAGCACAATGACGGCATATAGACGGGTTTCTTTCTTCCTGAATTCCTACCTTTTTCCCATTCTTTTTCTCAGGTTTCAATAAAAAGGAACGCACCTTAGAAAGAAGGTGAATGTTGTTGTCATGTTCTGATTTTTTCTTTCTATGGGATAGATTCTTAAAAGTTGGATTGATAGGTTAGAACTAACTATAATTTTCAAAATAGATAGGACTGAAATATTTTTTAAAATATTTGTGTTTTGTGTGTGTGTGTGTGTGTGTGTGTGTGTTTGTATTAGAAATAATGCTGATTTCTTCATTTTTTTTCCAGAGGTGGTAGTATTTTTAAATTATATCAACCTAATGGTTGGATTAACAAATACTACATTCATTTTCATTTTCATGCAAGAAAGCTTATTCTAGATTGCTGGTGGGATTGTGATGTAGACCGATTAAAAATAATTTCAGCCTGTGGATAGCATGTTGGTAAGTTTAATATGAAGTTCGGATTAGAGAGAGGAGACAAGAAAACACATGTCTGCATCAAGAAAAATTAGTGTCATAGTTTCAGGGGAAATGGAGGATTGTCCTAAGCTTTAGCAGACATTTTTTAGTTTAAAGTATCTTTAGTAGAAAAGGATAAGCCCAATGCAGGAGAGAGGAGAGTGTGTTAAAGTTCTTGTAAGATCATTTTTCATTCTTTTGGCTTCTTTTAAAGGGATTTATAGTGATTAAAACGTAGAATTTGGAATAGAAACAAATAAAATTAAAGAAAACGAGGAATAAAAACACTGCCTATGACCCTAAGGACACAAACAGGAGAGGTTTAGGGTGTTTTACTTATTGAGTATCCTGTTTAAAAAAAAATTACTTGCAGAATTACCTGACATTGATTTCCTTTGCTATGTTGTCCAAATCAAGTAAAAGTCTACTCCTTTCTTCTGCTGCTTGAGAATGTGCTATTGAAATCTCTGAAAAGTCTTTTTTCAAGTTAGAAAGTTCAATATTCCATGTACTTTTCTTAAAAAAAAAATGAAAGAATCATTTATACATGTTTAATAATCAAAAAAGGAAAATATATATGTAATAAAAATCTTAATTACAAGAGCCAATATTTGAGAATAGAGAGTGGAGCTCTGCTAGGAAGCAGGAAAAGGTCAACTTACTGAGGCATAAAACTTATTGAGTACTTCCACATACTGCTGTTGATATCCATTTTGCTTCAAACTCTGGTCCTCATAAAGTTGTTTCAAATCTGAGAGCTAAAAAAATGCACAGAAAATAAATTAGTTGTGGATACTCCCCTATTTTTATGTAGTGAGAAATAGATTATACTTTATCTTATATAGATTCCAAAACTCAATTGATATTGAATAAAATAAAATAACACTAACAGACTGCTTCGATTTGAAAATGGATAGGAGATTCTGCTAAAAATATAACAAACCAAGTCTAAAGTCTGATTTTCAAGTGTACAATTAATCATGAAAATACAGACTATGTTTTGGCTATATAAAAATTTAAAAATATCAGAAAATTTTGAACCATAATTCACAACATTGACACATTAAAGGAGAAAATAGCATGATCATTAATACTTTGCAAAATAACCATTTGATAAATTCACTATCTAATTTTCATAATTTTTAGGCTAGTAAAAGAAAAAAATACTCAAATATAAAGAATCAACAAATATCCAAATAAATTATAAAATGCTGAATGCATGCTTATTAAATTCAAGAATAAAACCACAGTATCTTTTATGACCACCATAATTAATCACATTTTGTGAAAGATTAATCACAATTAGATAATAAAATCAAATATTGCTTCTAAAATAATAAATGAATAGATAATATATCTTTCAACTTCAGATATTAGGATTAGATACCTAGGGAAACAGAACATTCTATGTAAAACTATGGTAAATGATATTTTTAAAATTACTGGATACAAAGATGAGGAAATTAATAGCTTTATTTATAAGAGTAATAATCTTTTCAAAATATACTAATAATAGAAGTTTTGTTAAAAATATAAAATATTTGGGAATACATTTTTTAAAAAAAACAGCACCCATATAAAGACAATAAAATCTCTTATAAAAAGACTTCATCAAGATCCAAAGAAAAGAATAGTGTGTTGTGGAATGTTTTAATAGAATATAATGTCAATTCTCTTAAAATTAATATAAAAATATAATAGATAAAGTATTCTCTTATCAATTGCATAAAATGAAATTTTTATGGAAGAAAAAGGGATATGAATGAATAGTTATGAGGTATCTGAAAATGAAATTAAAGTTGAAAACTTGCTACCAGATATTAAAATGTCCTATAATACCACTATATTGCAATAGTTTTTATTTTTGTCTTTTTAATAAATAAGGATCCTATGGAACACTAGGGACCAGAAATATATCTGAATTAACATTTTTAAAGGTAGTGTCTGAGTTCAGTGGGAGAAAATTTATTTAATTAATGTGGCTATAATAACATGGAATCCGTTTTTAAAAAATACAAAATGCTCTCTGCCTCACACCTACTTCACATGATAACAAAAACAAATTTCAAATGGGTAAATAAGGCAAACACAAAACAATACAAATTATTAGAGGAATAAATCTGAGTTTTCTTGTGTAATCTTTGGCTAACGGAGAGTCACCTTGCCAAGTAAAATAAGAGATCTGTTGATATATTTGCTGACTTATTTTATAAAAGTTGTGTTGTAAAAGACACCATAAACAACATGTGAAGGAAAAATGAGACCATGAGAAATGTGAAATATAGGGCCGACATTCTTAGAATTAGTCCTTTAAAAGGACATCAGTGAAAACAGTAGATTGAAAAATAGGAAACTCACTCTTCTCGTTCATTCATAAATGTAATGAGACAACTGACAAAAAAATAAAAAATAAAAAAATAAGTCAAAATTAGCCCTCTCAGAATTCTGGACATTAACCAAAGGCTCTTATTCAACAAAAAAATGACCCAATCTTAGCAAGAAGAGTGAGTCTTGAGGTGTTTTAATTTCTCCTCATCCTTTTCTCATTTCTAGAGGAACCTTGAAGAATTAACAGCCGCATTTATGGTGAAAACTAGAACTTGGAAGTCACCAGAGGAGCAAAAACAGAGCGCCTTCAAAGCACTGTTCTCAAAGAACTCTCCTTGGGTGACCTGTCTTCTGTGTTTATTTTTGCTTTTATTTATGTTTTGTAGGACTCCATTTGCAGGGCTCACCCCTTGCAAAATGTCTTCCCCAAGAAAATGTTTCCCAGGGTATGATTGTCAAAATATTTAAGACAATTAATTGACTCTGTGACCACTTGAGACGATGGAAAACAGTCGAACAATAGAGTCATCTCCGAAGTTAAAATTAAAGCTGGGGAATTCTGTCCATAGTAGCTTTGTAAAGCTCCAACACATTCTCGGGAACCCAGAGGGCTGCAGAACCTAGGATGTGTCAAAACCAGAACCATTCATACATCTGTGAAAACTGAGTGGATTAGATCTCCCCAAAAGTAGAAAGTGAAAACTAAGTTGAGAGCTGCCTGGTTGAGTATTGAAGGTGTCTAAATAAACACACAGAGCCTTCCAGCAAAGACAGGGAGACTTCTTGTTTCCAGAATTTTGAGAATCACTGTCAATCATTAACCAATCACTAAGCTGCAAAGAGACTTTGGTGGTTACAGAAAACAGACTTTACAGAATTCTCCTAGAAAGATCTCTAAACAAACAATTGGCAACGTTGGTAAACACCAACAGGAGCAAACTCTGAGAAAGCATGAGAATCAGATGCCTAGTGTCACCACATTATGTTATTTAAAGTGTCCAGTTTCCAACAACAATAAATATATAAGACATGCAAACAAGCAAGTAGGACCATAGAGAAGAAAAAAGCATTTAGTAGAAGCTGTCCCAGATGAATCTTAGACATTGCTATTTTTAATATCTTTAGAGCCAAAGGAAAATGCTTTAAGAACTAAAGGAAAGCATTAAAATGGTGTTTCAACAAATACAAAATAAGTTGATAGAAATTATAAAAAGAGTCAAATAGAATTTTTATAATGGAACAACTACAATAACGAGAGTAAAATTTCTATAGTGCTTAACAGCATGTGTGAGTAGGCAAAAGAATCAATGAACAAACTTGAAGATGAGTCAAGTAAGATTATCTCAGTTGAGGGAAGAAAGATAAAGAAAAAAACAACAATGTAGAAAGTATGGGAAAACAATTGGGGTGCATTTTTTCCCATTTTCTTCCTTCTTCTCTCCCACATTTTGACAATCTTATCACAAGGCAGGTGTATTCAAAAAGCCAGAATATTGATGGCAGGATATTTCCAAGAATAAAATAAATAACTACTTCTTTGTATCTTTCACAAACAAGAAGTACCTTGAAAAACACGCACTCACGACAGAAGGTAAACCTCAGATCTTAGCCTATTCCAGCAACTTGAGAAAAAGCTGGTCCCTTCCTCTCTGTTCAGGAGCAGAGTGGTCCTGCTCTGGCTCAGTGTGTCTCCCTGGACCGAAAACTCCCCTTTATTGCCTGTGTAGGCTCCCAAAACTCGACTCCATCTCATGTCTTTCATTTCACACAGAAGATATTATCTCCAGTGACGTACATATCTATATAAAGACATGTGACTGATTCCATCATGTTTTTCACTATTTACCTCTACACTTAAAATCCTCTTTTACCCTTTATGCATGGTTGGGTCTATAGAAGGGTGAAAATTAGGAATAGACCCAATACCAATTTCTAATGTGCTTTCTAGCTTCAGAGGTGGCAGCTATGATGCATACAATTATACATAGTTCAGGTATCAAACAGCTGTCAATCTCTAGAAGAGGGCTTCCAATGTGTTTTCCAGTGGAAAGAATAAAAATTAACCATGAAGACTCCAGTGCCTGAGGGTCAAAAGTAATGATATGTACCACCACCCCTCTGATAAATGTTTGTGGAAGGCTCCCTAAATGAAGTTATGAGCACACCTTAACCACTGCATGTGTAATTCTCGAAAGCTTCGACTTTGGGATAAGTGCTATTAGTTTAGCCCTTCCCTCAGCCATAAAATACATGAAATCACTGATATTATGTGCTAATTCCTTTCCTAATATAAATAATAACACACACACAACTTTGAAAACACTAATCATTGGAATATTTAACATTATATGGTAAGTTATGAATAGTAATCTTTGCAATTAAAAAAATGAAGAAATCTGAATGGATACTAAAAAGGAAAAAATATTTACTATGAGTCAGGAAAATGAAAATTAATGTAGTATTTGTTAACCCAACCATTAGGTTGATATAATTTAAAAATACTACCAGCGCTGGAAAAAAAATTAAAGAAACCAGTATCATTTCTAATACCCACAAACACACACACACACATAACACAAATATTTAAAAAAATATATCAGTCCTATCTATTTTGAAAACTATAGTTATAACCTATCAGTCCAACTTTTAAGAATCTATCCCATAGAAAGAAAAAAATCAGAACTTGACAACAACATTCACCTTCCTTCTAATGTGCATTCCTTTTCATTTAAACCCCGAGAAAAAGAATGGGAAAAAGATATGAATTCAGGAAGAAAGAAAGGAGGTGCGGTTCTCAGTTCAATTTGATGAAAGGGTTTAGGATAAAAACTGTTTTTAACCAATAAGAGGCATACACTTCTGCATTATGGAAAGTAGGACTGAGGTACAGGGCATCTTCCTGATTTGGCGTTGCTTTTGTTTTCATGTACTTAGTTTGTTTTCTTCCTGTTGGCAGGTAAGGTCATGGAACCTGAATATTTTGCAGCTGAGTTTTGGTGTCCATCCACCAGCTGCTGAGTGTTGAGGCAATGTGGCAACAGTGGCAATGGGCAAGTTTTCACAACCTAGCTTCCTGATGTTTGGAGCAGAGATGGACTCAACATAGGCAGCCTTGAGCTAAGAGGTCAAGAAACCACCTCAGAAGCCATTGCTTACATGTTTACCAATTTGGGAAACATTCCTGGAAGTCTAGATGAGAGCTCTCTTGCAGTTTTGCAAACTTGTTGAAATCTCTAAATCCCCTTCAGCCTAAAACAAAGGGATTTCTCTTTTCTGCACTACACTTGACTAATATTATGGCACATACCTAGTGTGTAGCATGTGTTTGCTATTAAAAAAAAATGTGTTAGGTTTAATATCTAACTCTCTTGATGCAGACTTACAATGTATTTTTAAATAGAAAAGCAAGTTTACTGATGTATATGTAGGTCAAAATTTTTGTTTTTGTGAAAACCAAATAAAAGAAAAACTCATGTGATTTATTTTGTGTGTACACACACACACACACATACACACACACACACATACATCCTAGCATACATCTATTTATAGAAGCATAGAAAAATGGATGTAAGATGATACACTGTTCTGGTAACATAGGTACTTCATGGGGGATCCAAAATGGAAAGAAAGAGAGAGATAAAATTTATAGCTAAATATTTTTTGTTTTATATCTTTGGCCTTAGTATATGTGTTATTTAACATTTAAGAGGAAATTATTTTAAATTCAGAAAGGCAACACTTAGTCCTCACAATCTCATTGTTATCAATCAGGTGAACCAGTCACAGAATGGAAATTACTACTAATAGTTGTGAATGAAAACATCTGTGTCAGAAAAATAGTGTTATGCACAACTCTATCACTGAGAAAGAATACACACACACACACACACACACACACACACACACATTTATAAATTATTTAGTAAATTAAGGAATTCCCAGAGCAGTGCTTGCATAGTAGTATATTCTTAATATTTGCATGTTAATTGGAATATAATGTGAACACAGAAGTATCATAAATACTTCAAATTATTAAAATTATGATACTGCATTTCTAAATGAATTTGAAGCCCTTTACATATATTTTCAACACTTTAACCTCTAAATCTCTCCATTGAATTATTAACACTCAAGTTAACCCCTTTTCATTTATTTTCCGATCAATCAAGAGAATGCCAAAAGATGTGACATGGAGGTACCACCTAGAAATGAAGGAGGGATTGAAGTCCAACCTCTCCATGATAGGTTTTTATATAACATTTTAAATAACTGCTTTAAGAATGTTCAAGCCCATTAGTCATCTGAAAATGCAATTTAAAGCCACAGTGGGAAGAACTTTTTAAAAGGTTTACAAATAAATAAAAGATAATCTTAGATAATGGTATTAATCTGAAACTGAACTCCAATACAGGATGGTGGGAGTAGAAAAAGGTGTGAAGAAAGCTTTTTGTCATTATCTACCAAACTTGAACATATGCATTTTTTTTGCCCAGCAATTTGCAAAATAAATGAATACATGATTACAACACATATTTCAAATGTCTTGGTCTGAAAAGCTGAAAGGATTGAATTGTCATAAACTGAAATAGGAAACAACTGCAGCTTATGGAAAGGTGAGATATCTGAAGTTCAATTTCAAGCTGGAGATAACCACTAGATATCTAAGTAGAAAGTAAGAGTTGGGAATAAGAACAACAATAAATGCTGGCAAGGTTGTGGTGAAAAAGGTACACTTGTTAATTGTTGGTGGGACTGCAGGTTAATACAATCACTCTGGAAAGCAGAATGGAGATTCCTCAAAAACTCTAGGGATGGAACCACCATATGACCCACTCCTTGGTATTTTCCTAAGATCTAAAATAGGCATACTACAGCATCACAGCCACATCAATATTTATAGCAGCACAATTCACAATAGCTAAATTATGGCATCAACCCAGATGCCAATCAATAGATGAATGGATTAAAAACTTGGTAACACACACACACACACACACACACACACACACACACACATGAAGTTCTACTCAGCCATTAAAAAGAATGAAATTATGGCATTTGCTGCTAAATTGATGGAAATGAAGGATACCATGCTAAGTAAAATTAGCTACACTCAGAAACTCAAAGGTCATATATGTCTTCTCTCATATGCAGAAGCCATGAGTAAAAGAAAAGGGAAAAGGAAGATAACATAAAGAACCAATCAAATACTAATTAATAAGCTAGTAAAAGGAAGATCTAGTAAAGGAAAGAGAATGGGAGAGGGGAGGGGAAATAAGAGGGAAAAGAGAAAAGCAAAAGGGGGAATTTCGAACTGAAATTTATTTCTATGCCTTTATGAGCTTGTCAGGATGAACCTAACTACTATGTATAACTATAAAGCCTAATAAAAAATGGCAGTTAGATGTATAAAGCTTATTATAAAAGACAGCACTGGAGTTCTCAGATGTTTGAAGATTGTGGAGATAGAGAAACCAGTAGAGGAAACTGAGAACAAGCTTCCACAAATGTAGGAAGAAGCAAGAGGAGTGTGTGTTCTGAAAATCAAGAAAGAAAAGCTTCCCAGATAAGGATATAATAAACTTGGTTAGGTGCTATGTGGAAGAGATTGAACTTAGCAACATGGAAATCATTGTTGACCTACATCAGAGACATTTTGAAAAAAAAAAAAAAAAGTAATTTGGAATGTGTTTAAGAGAGGATGGGGGACTACATGGCCAGATGACATTTATTCCAGCAATTCAAGATCCAAATTAAGAAATCCATTAAAAACATTTCATTGCTTGTATAGATACTAAGAGAAAATATGACATGGGTATCTCCCTTGATGTAGAAAAGACTCTTCACAATACTCAATCTCTACTCCCAATGTGGAAAACCACTCAATAAATTAAGCCGACAAGTATAATAAAATAAATATTGAATTTTAAAGCCAGCTTTCTATTTAAGGGAAAAACAAAATCAAACAAAACAGCAGCAATTCCATTAAGAGCAGGGCATTTGCAAGGATACCAATTATTTCTACTGCTATTTAATATTGTACTGGAAGTATTAACCAAAGTAATTAGATAATAGATAACAATTAAAGGCATAAAAATTAATGAAAGACTAATAATGTCTCTATGGCAGCATCCCTAGAAAATCTAAGAAAAAAAAAGATAAAATGAACATAAATAATTTTAAGAATCAGTATACTCATATAATGGTAATTACCATTACTGATTCCATTTACACAAACATAACCATTTAAAAGAAATAATGAAAGAGATATTCGCAATTGCAGTTCCACAAAATAATTATTTAGAAATAAACTTCTCAAAAATATGCCTTGCTATATGAGAAAATCTTTTTAAAATATTCTTAATTTTCATTTTCTTTTAAGTTTCTATATTGACTTCCTTACATTCAAGTCGACAATGGCTGGCTGAATGCTTTTCATGCTTTGGAACTCTCTCACTATGCCCTCTGCCACATTTCTGATTTCTTCTGTTCTCAACCAAAAGAAAATTCTGCTTTTAAATGGCTCATACAATTACCATTACAATTTCCCAATATAATGACACTGAGTATTAAATTCACTTAAGTGTGGAAAATCCCTATGGTCATGTAACCTAGTATGTTTAGAAGCATGACACCAATGGAAATGTCATGGGAGCCCAAATTCTGCCTACTACTGTTTGCCCGTGAACCCCATGATCCACTTTGCTCTCACACACAAAATACATTCATGTCCACTGAGAGGGTGCACAAATCTCAACCCCAAAACCAAACTTTCATTCAAACATTCTTGTGGCTAATGTCCAAAATCTCTTCATCTGAGTCAGGTGTAGATGAAGCTCTGGGTATAATCTGTCTTGGGACACAACATCTTTATATGTGGATCTTTTAAAATTAAATAAACAAATAAGAAATGCACACTCAAGGATTGAAACATAAATATGTGATCACTTCTAGTCTGAAGCCAGATTCACTAATCTCTGTAGAAAATCTCTTCCCTGTTTTCAGCTACAGCAAGGTGCTTGAAAAATGCAACACCCTTGAATTTCCTGGGGACTTGTAGTCGAAGGTAATTGTGACTTTCACCCCTCTAAAAGGAACTTCAATTAAAATTAATTGAATAATATTTATAAATTATAATAACTAAAATTTTAGAATTGATGGGCAGAATATAGGCTCTTTCCTGTAATATACACAACAAACACATCAACTAGAAAATGATCAAATTTACAATCTTTTAACATATTTATCCTTTAAAGAATATTACCAATTCATAGTATATAATGTATAAATAAGAATTACCTCTAAAAGCACAGTAGAGTACAAGATATCTACTGAACAACATAGAAAGATAACATTTTCAAGATCATAATGGATAGAATTATCTAAGAGCTAATAATATGGCACCAAATGCATAGAAAATAACTGTGATTTTAAATATGTGTTATTTATTACTATTCATAGAAATAAGCTATTTCACTCAAATAATTATAAAATTTCCAAAATCTATCTCTTTTATAATACAGATCATGTTTGCTTAAGACAAATTTGTTTGAAAGGAACAAATGAAATGAAATCCTACATAAATGAGATGAAATCCTAAATAAAATAAAATCAAATTATATCCTTTAAATTTAAATGATATTATTATCAAAAGTCATTTTATGGTTTTGGTTATGTTTAATGTTGAATTTTTAATTCAAAAATTTTTTATTCAAAATGTCATTTAGATTCAAAGAAACAATGCTAGTACCAATGACATCTAAACTTATAGAATTAGGGGTAAAGAGTAGACACAATACAAACTCTGCTCTTGTATTTTAAACCAGTTTCCATACATTCCACAGATAATAGTACAAGTTTCTTTTTTTAAAAAAAATATTTTTATTTATATTTTTTAGTTGTAAATGGACACAACACCTTTATTTTATTTATTTCACTTTTATGTGGTGCTGAGGATCAAACCGCATGCTAGGCAGGTGCTCTACCACTGAGCTACAACCGCAGCCCCAGTACAAGTTTCTTATAACTGTACAGGATGAAAACTATGAAGGGCAATACATTTCATGAATCAAACTGTCACCTCAGAAATTGAGAAAAGCACAGTTAAAGTTTTAAGAATTTTGAAAAATGTGAAAATGCTAGTAAATCATTTAAGTCTTTGGAGAAGGATAAGGCGTAGGATTACCTGTGTTTCTGGCACTATATTATAATTCAACCTTCAGTATTTTTTCTTCACAATATTATTTTGTGAAAGTGAGTAATAATTGAAACTGAAAACATAAACATCCAATTATATCTAAATAGTGAGATAATAGACCAATACTTTCCTTTGAGTATAGACTCAACTTCAAGTAATAAATATTATTTTTGCCATTCAAAACATGCCTTAAAATAATTTTAGATCACAGTTTGTGTAATGAATCCATAAGATTTCATGAGTGCTGTAAGGAAGAAAACACACTCTCCTAACCACAATTGCAGTAGAGTATGGTGGGGAGGCCTGACTGGAATGATCTTAAGTGAGACTATAAAGAGAGACATTGGAGGTTGTGAACAAAAAAATTTCTTTCAAAGAGACACTGAGTATGTCAACAGTTACAATGACAGCTCTTAGACAGAGAACACACACTCCCACATGCACATATGCACACATATATATTAAGACTTCAACCCAAAAATTGTACTGTAAAAAGAAACATAAGCGTAAAAAAAGAGAAGAAAATTATAACCATAAAAGCACACACTAACATAGTTCAGAAAACTACAGAACTAGTAAATCGAAAAACAGCTTTTTTAAAAAAAATTCAAGTTAAAAACTTGAAAATCTAATGTAAAAAGTAAAAATAAATATATTTGGACAATTAGGAAGTCAGTACAGCAAAAGTATAAGAGCTTCTATATCATACTGTGATAATATATTTTAAAAAATTTTAACCCCATAGATTATTTCCTGTGTTATTAAAATATTACAAGATATCTTCAAGAAGAAATATATGGCCCGAAAACACACAACCGTGTGATGAAATGAAACATGAAAAAGAAAATAATAATTTAAACAACAACAAAAAAATGCACCAGAGCTATGTTTTTACCAAAATGTTCTATTCGATTTTCAAGGAGAAAGTTACTAAATATGTATTAATTCTTTGGGTAATAGGAAATGAAGATAGCTTCAAAATTCATTTTATAAAGCTAACATAATCCTTATAAGAAAATCTATCAAATATAACACAAATTAAGAACGCTGAAATACAGACTCACTTATGAATATGGATGCAAAATCTTAAAATACTTCCAAATCAAACTCAGCAGTAAATTAAAAGAACAATAAACCATAACCAAGCAGAGTTCATCCAATGAATTTAAAAATGTTTTAATATTAACATAATACATCATTGCAATAGGTCAAATGAAAAACTCACAAAATCATCTTCACAGATGCCCACAAAGTCTTTTCTATAAGTCAACATTAATTCCTAATAAACAGCTTTTAAAAACTTGGTAAATTAATAATCTTTAATATGGTACAGAGCACATATATGAAATCAGCATTTAGAAAACACTAAGCCCTTCTTTAAGAGAACATACCATATACATCCACAATAATGGGATCCTAATTAGAATAAGATATATTCCATGTTTGTATAAATAAACCAGAATAGATTCTGCTGTCATGTATAACTAAAAAGAAAAAATAAAATTTTGAAAAAAGAAAGAATATTAAAGCAAATTTCATAGATCTCATTTAACATCATCTACACATATGCTACATAATAAAATAAACATAAAATGGGATCAAAATCCCATGATAAAAATTAGTCCTATGTACTTTTACATATGTCATCACATTTTATCCATACATTACATATGAATACTGTATAAAAAATAATATTTTTGTAGTCCAAAATACTAGGTTAGCATTTGGCTCTACCACTTACTAGCTTTGTGTGAGAAAATCACACAGCCTAACTAAGCAGGTTTCCTATTTAGTAAATTGTTAATAATAATTATGTTTCATTTATATTTTGAGAAGAAAATTGTTTAATTTAAAATATATTGAGGAAAAAAATGAAACAAAAGGCACTGTTGGATGAACGATTTGCCCTGTTAGGATTCCTACTGTACAGCAGCATATAGGCAGGTAGATAGTCATAAAAAACAGCTTTCTAGTAACAAAAACATTATTCAAAAATTATGAAAATGCAAGTTTCTATACAAAAGGAGTCTACTTATCTACTTATCTACTTTGCAGATAAATTATTACCTTTATCTGCAAATTAAATTATGAAAAATAAATTTGTGTGTCTATGTCATTTTGTTTAATGACATGAAAATCATAAGTATTTTTAAATCTTTAAAGACATTTTTATTATTTTATTAAGTGAGAGAATAAATTGTAGATGTATATTTTTTGTACCACAAAGAGCTAAGAGTTTCAGATAACAATTATTTTCTGAAAAATTTCTGAACTGTGGGGAAAATTGACTAGAAAGAAACAAAGATATATATAGAAAAGCCTATACTTGTACATTTAAAATGAACCTAATTTTGACATTACTTTAAAATACTTAACCAATTTTAAGGTGTTGTAGGGGTTACCAAAGCTACTGTTTGTAGACATGAAAAGGGGAAAATATGTTTTCATAGATCTAAGCATAACACAAATTAGAAAAAACTCTATATTCATGAGGTTAAGACTCTAAATTGGAAGCAAAATATGCCTTGAAAATTTAAAAAATCAGTTGAATTATATGTGCAATTAGGCAGCACAAATCTTATTTTTCTCTTGAACCAGAAGTTTCAATTGCATACCAAAAAATAATGCATGGCAATAATGCACATCATTGCTTTTAATTGAGTGTTTAACATGTGCTCTTTGACAATGTAGCTTAAAGGCTTTTATAATGAGCACAGTGCAGAAAAAAATTAATATATCTAAATTTCATCATGTTCTCATCTTCCCTAGAAGGTATGATAGCTCCCAAATGATTTATATAATTGAAAAATATTAGTAACTTTATGAATACACTCACAATTTCTCATCAGAAATAACACTGTTCTGACATCAAATTAAGAAGGACTAGACTTGCCATTTTAGAGATGATCAATGAAATTTTTTTAAAAAAGGACTGTAGGCTTAGTAAATAAATAAATTTTTCCCTTTTGAAAATATTTTGCTGATGAGGATATTTGCATAGATGACAAATTTAAGCATGGTCATAAAACTGAGTTTATAAATACTTAATAACACTATATGATATTTTTGAAACTTGTATTGACTGTATTATACTTCCCTGGTGCTTATAGTAAGACCTCAGAAAGAATTTTGGAAAGCTACATGCATAATTCATCAAAATTTACGTGAACATCCCTGTTCTACATGCACCCTCAGGAAGACATTTCCAGGATCAGGTCCCCCTTTACCTGACCCAAGTTTATCCTTCTTTTCTCCCTTCCTTCTTTCTTCCTTTTCTTCTATTTATTAAATATTATCTTCCTTAACCAGCATTTATTGCTTATAGGCACAATGCAAATTACCCAGAAATTAAACAAAAATTACAATGCATCTCTTGTCCTTAACCAAGCAACCATTGTTTTCAATAGGATGCTGTAAGTGTGAATATTGGGGTAAACAGAGTGCAATTAGAGTTCAAAGCAGACAAAAGAAAGTGAAGACAGGGTTGCCACAAGGATTTTCTGCTTTCTAAGTTAAACCAAGACAGTGGCCGGACTGAGAGGATAACAAAGAAAAATGTTATAATCAGAGGGAAGAGTGTTTGTGAAAAACTGGAAGAAAAAAAAAAAAGCATGTGGTGCATTCTGGGGTCTTCAAGTTGTGCCAGATAGTGAGAATACAGAGTTAGAGGGAAAGGGGTAGCAAGAGAGAGGCTGTAGAGAAAGGTAGGGCAAATTGCAGAAAGATTCGTAATAGTATCTGTTCCAAAATCAGTTTCTTGCAACTCTGATCCCATCTCATCTCCTGTAGTACTTCGGTTCAGTGTTTTTTACTTTAGTACTTTTTTCTTTTTAAGTTTGGTGTTTTCAGTCTTGTCTATTACTAGGTTCTCTTCCATTACCTATCTAGAGGTACCAGCTATTCTCATATTACTCATGCATATTCTCTACATTGCATGGATGAGAACAAAGAAAAGACTTTTTTAAACAAAAATAAATGATAAAAATTTTGAGAATCTCAAATATAGACTTTCTCTTAAAAAAGTTAATAAAAGTTATAATTAAATAGTGGAAAAAAATAAGGCCAACTAGAAAGGTCTAATAAGCATAAGGAGTTAGAAAAGAGTAAACATGTTTATCTTGGGGAAAAATATGAAAAAAGATTTATTGTGTAAATTAATAATAAACTATCTTAATAAATTAACTAACAAATCAAATACACATGAAATGGTAGAAAATGAAATATATGTCAGAAAGGATCATACAATCCTTGAAACTGTCCAGGAAGGAGTTAAAGGTGTTGATTATGATTCATATCTGGTAAGTGAAATATGTATTGCAAATATTCTAGTAATTTATAACTTCAAATTTTATAAATAGAAAAGCATTTAAAAAAAATAAGCTCAGGGGTATGAGAATTCAACTCAGTGGTAGAGTGTTTGCCTAAATTTATGCAACACCTAAGTTAGATCCTTAGCATCACACACATACACAGATACACAAATGGGGGAGAAAAGGCTCAATTCCAAACATCCTTAACTTAATTTTATCAAAAACCATGTATTCAAATTACATGAAAAAAATGAACTGAAAACATTTATAGAGAAATCCAGTGTCTTACTGAAATATTCTAAATAGCTCTCAGAGTAACTGATACATCAATAAGAAAATAAATAGGAAACATAAGATTTAAATAGCACAATTAGTATAGCTGGCAAAATGAGCCCACATAAAAGAATGTCCCCAAATTAGAAAAAATGTTTTCTCCTAATGAATTATTTATATAAATTTTCCATATATGAGTATACAAAGTAAACCTTTATTAATAAATTTAAAGAATTTGGGTTATATAAACCACATTTGTGAACATGCCATAATTATATTAAAATTAATTTTAAAATAGCTAAAATTTGACGGAAGATTTAATTTATCTAAGACTAATCACAGGCTGATTTTGCAAAGAGTTTGTATGCTCTTAAGTTATAAGAAAATTGGTTAAGTGCAACTTAGAAAAACTACATAAATAAATGAAGAGATAGATTATGGGTGCATTTAGGAATCCCTAATATAATGATTTCATCCCCCCGCCCACCAAATAATCCATAAATGAATGCAGTTAAATCAAAATTCCAGCAAATTTTCTGAAGGAAATAGACAAGATAATGCTGAAATTTAAATGGAAGAGCAAGAGTCAAGAATGTCACAGAACTCATTAAGAAATACAAGATTGAACAATCCATTATGATAAAATTCATTATAGAAGTTTAGTGATGTAGACATAGACTGTTGAGGCAAAGATGATCAAATAGAATGAATAATGTAAAAAGTGAAAAAAAAAAGATCCACACAAATATGGAAGCCTGATGTCTGTGAGAGACATTAAAATATAAAGAGCATTCAAATATAAAGAAAAACACATCATAGATTATTAAAATTTGTTTTCTACATTAGAAAAAAATTAGTTGGAATCTCACTTCACATCATAATTATATCCAATTTAATTAATTAATTTAATTTAATTATTTAATTTTATGTTTCACGTCTAGCAAGTGAAATATGCATTTCAAAAATTCTAGAAATAGTTTATCACTTCTTTACTTGTCAACAAAAGATAGAGTAAGAGGGTAAATCACTTAGTTTTGACCACTCAACTATAGCTTCACCGAAAAGCAGAATAAAAAGTAGAATTCAATTGCATTCATAATAAAATACTAGAAGATATTTTTATAAACTTAGGGTGGGGGAAATTTCTTTAAAAGTTTTATAAAAGTACAAAGTTCAAAATTAAGGCATTTACAACTTATAACACATTAAAATTAAACTCCCCTTTATCAGAATTTATCATAAAGAAATGAAAGAATATTAACTAAAGAAATTTTTAACATGTCATTTAAAATGTCTAGTATCCATTGTATTTAACAAATTCTTAAAATTCAGACAATATAAAAAGTCACTCAATCTATGGAAGAAAACCATGAGCAAGTTTTTTGTGGAAAAGGAATGCAAATAATCATCAAAAACTATTAAAATATGCCCAACTCCATTGATAACTTGGGGTTAATAAATCATAATAAGATGCAACTAAGGAGTCTTGTATTATAATACAAAGTGTCAAGGGGTCTTTTATTTCTAGGTAGGAATGTACATAGACAGGAATTGTATATTATTTCCTTTTACTATACTATTATTTCATTTAATTATTTTACTATTCACTTTTACTACAGTGAATGAGATATGACAAAAGAAAGTTTCGTCTTCAGGACAGATGCCATCATACTGGGAGTTCAATGTGGTTCCAAGCAGAAGAAGGACTCAACACACCATTGCTGGTTTTAGAGGAGATTTCAGCCAGCCACAAAGGAAACAAGAACCTCAGCCCCAAAGCAGATTCATTCCAGGATCTCCAGAAAAAAATGAAGGGGTGCTGGAGCCTTGATTTCAGTCTTGCCAGACCTGGAGCAGAGGAACCTGTTGAGCCATACCAGGCCCAGACTTCAGACAGAGATCAAGAGAATAAACAGTGATGATTTTAAGCTACTAGAGTTGTGGTAATTTTTTTTATGCAACAATAGAAAAATAACATGAGCAGAAAACTGGCTACATGCTATTGAGTTATTGACAGAGAAAACTTACTACTCATCACTCAAAACCAAATCACTATTTTTATGATTAAATATGAAAAACTCACGGTTTTTGACAAAGCAGCCATTTCTTCTTTTGATGACTTTGTTTCTTTCAATGTCTCATTCATTATCTCTTGTTTTTCTTCTATATGAATATTAGTGTTTTTTATTGATGTAGAGTAGCGAATAAATAAATTGTTAAGTTTAACCAGGTCTTTCCTAAGAGAAAACAGTTGATTTTATCCACATTGAAAAGAAAAATGATATTTATCTTCTGACTTACTATGAATCAAAGGAATTTATTTTGAAAATTACCCAGGCCCAGTTTCTTATGCATCAACTCTGATTACATGGGTTGAGTCAACTTAAACTGAAAGACAAAATTTTGGCACAAAAACAAAACCTAAAGCAGCAATTAGACAAGAATAAGATTCTTCTTTACCTTTCCATGTCTGGGTAATACAGGTGGGAAGACTCAACATTCAAAATTTATAGGTAGGTTTGGCTAAGTTTCCTTCTTTTGAAATTAATTTTTCTTCCTTCAATGACCTCTATTACTCCTAGTCCTGAGAATTAACTACAGACTTTTTCTAGTGAAGTGGACAATGCCTAGTGTCATGCAATGGAGGTGTACTTTAGTTGTTCCTCTATACTCATTCCCGGTTGAAGTCGATACCAGCAATCCCTAAACCTTTTGAGGATTTTTTTGGAGTAAAAATTTGCTACTATGCTTGTCTCCACTAAATTTCATAATTCTCATATCTGCTCAGTCAGAATAAAGGTAAAAGAATAAAATGAAAAAAAAAACTCTATTGTTAAGAATTATTATATAGCACAGTAAGAAGGTGTTATATTGAAGAATAGTAGACATACATATCAATGGAATGAAATAAAAGACCCAGAAATACATCTACACAAATATATCAACTAATGTGATAAAATTATAAACACAATTAATTGTAAACAATTAGACATTTGGTTTTAGAACAATTGGATAATCACAGGCAAAAAGGAAAAAAAAATGAAACTGTGACTAAATCTCACACTCCCCACACAATTGAACTAAAAAATGTTCATGTGTCTAAATATAAAATATAAACATAGTATTTTTAGAAAAAAAATTTAGGAGAAAAATATTTGTGATTTTAGAGTTAAGACACCAAAGACGTGAACCATAAAAGGAAGAATTGGTAAACTGAATTTCATCAAAATTAAAAACTTTTGTACTATAAAATACCTTCATAAAGTAATGAAAGGACAAACATTTTATAAAACATAAAAATATTTGCAAATCACATATCTGATAAAAAATTTTCATCCTCAATATACAAAGGATCCTTTATATTCGACCATATGAAAACTAACAGTGCAATTAGAAAATAGGTAAAATGCTTGGAGAGATGCTTCACAAAAGAGAGAATACAATAATAAATGAAATCATGAATAGATTTTTCAAGTTCAATGTTAATTAAAACTATAATGAGTTATCACTACATATCTACTATAATGGCTAAAAGAATGTAAGAAGTGGTCTATTGTGAAAAAAACTGTCTCATACATTGTTGATGTAAAGATAAAATGGTAAAGTGATTCTGGAAAAAAGCTTGGCAGTGTCTTATAAAACTAAATTGATACTTAACACACATCCAAAAAATCACCCTCTTAGATATTTATCCCAGAGAAATGAAAACTTACGTTCACACACTTGTACATAAATATCCATATAGATTTTACTCATAATAGCATAGAATTGTAAACAAACTAAATGTCTCTCAAAGGTTGACTGGATAAACGAACTCCAGTACACCTGTACAATGAAATCCCACTCAGTAATGAAAAGGAATAAATTCTTGATACATCCAACAACCCAAATTGATCTCAATGCCATTACACTTATTGAAAAAAGGCAAAAATCAAAAGGTTACATCTGTATGATTTCATTTATATAACACTGTCAAAATGAAAAAAAAAAAACTATGAAGACAGAAAAGATCAGTGATTGTCAGGAGACAGAGAAAGGGCAAGGGGTATAAATGTAAAGGACGGCAGGGCAGATGTTTTATATATGGATTGTGCTAGTGGTTACCGAATCTATAGAAAAGTTAAAACTATTTATAATTACACACACACACAAGAGCATGTTTTTTTTTTAAATTTTTGCTTATTTTTTATTTATATATGACAGCAGAATGCATTACAATTCTTATTACAGATATAGAGCACAATTTTTCATATCTCTGGTTGTATACACCACGTATATTCACACCAATTCGTGTCTTCATACCTGTACTTTGAATAATAATGATCATCACATTCCACCATCATTAATAATCCCATGCCCCCTCCCTTCCCCTCCCCTTCCTGCCCTATCTAGAGTTCATCTATTCATCCCATACTCCTGCTCCCTATCCCACTATGAATCAGCCTCCTTATAGCAAAGAAAACATTCAACATTTGTTTTTTGGGGATTGGCTAACTTCACTTAGCATTATCTTCTCTAACTCCATCCATTTACCTGCAAATGCTATGATTCTATTCTCTTTTATTGCTGAGTAATATTCCATTATGTATATATGCCACAGGTTTTTATCCATTCATCTATTGAAGGACACCTAGGTTGGCTCCACAGTTTAGCTATTGTGAATTGTGCTGCTATAAACATTGATGTGGTTGTGTCCCTGTAGTATGCTTTTTTTATGACCTTTGGGTATAGACCGAGGAGAGGGATAGCTGGGTCAAATGGTGGTTCCATTCCCAATTTTCCAAGAAATCTCCATACTGCTTTCCATACTGCTTTCCAAAACTCCATACTGCAGTAATTTGCAGTCCCACCAGCAGTGTATGAGTGTGACTTTTTTCACACTTCCTCACCAACACTCATTCTTGTTTATATGCATAATATAGCTGCCATTTGGACTGGAGTTGAGATGAAATCTTAGAGTGGTTTTGATTTGTATTTTTCTAATTGCTAGTGAACATTTTTTCTAACTGCTAATGAACATTTTTTCATATATTTGTTGATTGATTGTACATCATCTTTTGAAAAGTGTCTCTTCAGGTCCTTGGCCCATTTATTGATTGGGTTATTTGGTTTTTTTTTTTTTTTTTTTTTTTTTTTTTTTTTTTTTGGTGTCTACCTTTTTGAGTTCTTTATATACCCTAGAGATTAGTGCTCTATCTGATGTGTGTGGGGTAAAGATTTGCTCCAAAGATGTAGGCTCTCTATTTACCTCACAGATTGTTTCTTTTGCTGAGAAGAAACTTTTTAGTTTGAGTCCATTCCATTTATTGATTCTTGATTTTAATTCTTGTGCCACAGGAGACTTATGAAGGAAGTTGGGGCCTAATCCCACATGATGGAGATTAGGGCCTATTTTTTCTTCTATCAGATTTAAGGTCTCTGATTGTATTCCTAAGTCCTTGATCCATTTTGAGTTGAGTTTTGCGCATGGTGAGAGACAGGGGTTTAATTTCATTTTGTTGCATATGGATTAAGATGAAAACACAATAGGGCCTAGGCCAACAAGACCTAGTCCTGGTTTTGATATAATACAATAATTTTAATCTATATGATCTTCCCATGGGAGAAGGTAGGAAAAGGGTGTACAGGACTCCAAGGTTTCTATGAGTCTGTAATTATTTACAAATAAAAAGCAAAGCTTGGATAAAATGGACCTGCATGACTGACTCACCAAGACTGACATAAAACACAGAAAATATGAATATACCATATCTCTTAAAGGAATCATCCTAACTTCTCCCCCCCTCCCTCTCCCCCCTGCCACACACACACACAGAGGAGGCTTTTCTAGTGAAATAATAATCAAAACACTATGGAAGAAATAATGCTGATTTTATATAAATTACATGAGAAAACATATAAAGAGCAACACTTGATAAAGCAAGAAGCAAATAAAATCATGATAGCAAAATGTGACAATGAAAAAATTACATGACATTAGTTTCATGATCATAGATAGAAAAAGCCATATTTAAAAAAAGCAAATTTAACCGGAGATATATCCAAAATTCACTACATTTTGGTTAAGTGGATCTATTTCATGAATGTTGTATTTCTCTAACGTTTGAAAATTAATCTAATTTATTACATTCACAGAATAAAAGTGAAAAAGTACTATCATCTAAATAAATGTACCAAGAAATTAATAACACCTAAAACTTATTTGCACCTTAGTCAGGCCAACTAGAAAAAAGAAAATTTAGTTAATATTGGAAATGGCATATACACATCTATCATCTCCTTGTTAGTCAGCTTTGTATTGCTGTGACAAAAGACCTGAGCAAATCAAAGAGGGAAACATTTACTTTGGCTCATGGTTTCAGAGGTTTCAGTCCATAGTCGAATAGCTCCATTGCTTTAAGCCTGTGGTGAGGCACAATATTATGATGGAGGGTCATGACCCCAAGGATCCATTACCTTCAACTAAATCCAACCTCCTACAGTTTCAACTACCTTCCAAAGGTCCATTCTGCTATGACTCCATCAAGGGATTAATCAAGATATTGATGAGGTGTAGAGAATGCATGATTCAATTACTTCTGAAAAGCCCATTTCTGAACATTGCTATATTGGGGACCATATCTTTAACATGTAAGCCTTTGAGGAATATTTCAGATCCAAACCATAACATCATCAATCATGATAATTAATATTGAAATACTGATCCACTTCTCACAGAGATTGAGAAAAAAGACACAGACATCTTAACTTTTTTGTCATTAGCACTTTTATTTAATATTTCATGAAATACTTAGCCAGTGATATAAGGAAATAAAAGATTAATAACAAAAAGGAAAATAGTTATTGTCAGATATGTAAAATCTGAGCAAATATAAAAATATTAATGAATGCAAACAAAACCATGATAACAAAATGTGACAAAAAACAATTACATGATATTAGTTTCATGATCATAGGTAGAAAAATCCATATTAAAAATTTGCAAATTTTTAAAAATTTAAGTGTAAAAATATTTAAAAATTTATAAACAGTTTGGATACATGAATAAGTAGGGCCACTGAATTTAATATACATTAAAATCTGAGTTTCTATGTAGTAGTGTATCTAATAAACTGAAAAATCCCCCCAGAAATATCTATATACTAATCATTGAAACTAGTGGGCATTAGGTAAGATGGTGTTTCAACTTTTTTTGCTGCTGTGATAAAAAAGACCCAAGAACAATTTTCGAGGAGGAAAAGTTTATTTGGCATTCACAATTTCAGTGGTCTCAGTTCACTGATGGCCAACTTCATTACTCTAGGCCTGAGATAAGGCAGAACATTGTGGCAGAGGAAAGAAACCAGCTCAGAACAGAGCAATAAGGAAGCAGAAAAAGTTCTCCTTACTATTTACAAACTATAAACCCCTAAAGTCATGCCCTCCAGTGACTCATGTCTTTTAGTCACTCCTCATCTGACTACAGCTACCCCTCAGTTATTTCACATCAGTGGATTAATGCACTGATTATGTTAAAGCCTTCAAAACCCACTCATTTTATCTCTAAACTTTCTTACATTGTCTTACACATGAGTTTTGGGGGACATCTCATATCTAAACCATAATATCCCACCCTTGACCCATCTCACAATGCAAAATACATTTAGTCTATTTTCAAAAGTCCAAGTCCAAAGTCTCTGAGACTAAAGGCAAACTAAACTCTTAGCTATTTTACCCTTTAAAGATCAAAAGCAAGTTACATATGTCAAATGTATAAAGATATAGAGTAAACATTTCTATTACAAATTGGACAAAAAGGGGCATAGACAAAGGGATGGGATCAAAGAAAGGACAAAATTCAACTGGGTAAAAAGTTCTGTAGTTCCATGTCTAGAATCTGGGGCAGATGGCACTGTGTGGTGCCACAGCACTGTTCTCTCTAAAGGGCTCCAGCTCTGCCCCTATGCCCTTGCTGGTGGCAGCCCACATGACTTCTCTCTTGGCTTGTTTCTGCTCTGTTCCTACAGCTTTCCTCAGCAAATATCCTCTGTTACTACCATCTCTTAACCATGAGGTTTTCTCTAAGCTTTGATTTGCTCCTCACTTCTTCATTTGTCAACTTTGTAAGGGCAACGTGCAAGTACTCTGAACATTTTTCCTGACCTCCCAGACCTTCTTTTGAAATCTTGGTGGAAACCTCCATGACTCTTAACTCCAGCATTCTGCATTCCTGCAGAACCAGCACCACATGGTTGATGCCAAGGTCTGCTGCCATCTAGAGCAATAGCCAAGACTCCTAGGACCAAGGCTACAGCTACCTCTGAGTACCTGGGCAGTTGAATATAGTGAGACAACTTCCTAGGCCCTGCTGTTCAAGAAGTGTGCCCCAATAGTTTGTTCTCAAAGGAAGTTTTACTTTTATATCCTTGAGACTGAGATGGGTGTGGTCTTGCCAATTGCTGCTCTCAAGCCATCTTTCTTATTGTCTCTGGGTAAAGTATTCAGCATCTTTTTAGTGGCAGTAATGTCTTTACAACCACACCTTGCTTTGTCCCAGTTTTACTCCCATTTTTCTGGTCAAATTGCAACATTCTCAAATCTTTCCGCCTTGCTTTGTGCTCCTGATTATCATAGTAAACTTGTCTGAAAGTTGCCATTGATATTCATGTCACCACCTGAATGCTGTGTTGCTTTGACATTTCTTCTGCTGGATTAATTAGTCCATCACCTTTAAATTGAGTTCCATTGAAAGTCTCAGGACAAAAAAGAAAAATGTAGACAACTCATTTGCCAGAATGTAATATGAATGACATCTAGTCAAATTTCCAATGGAGTCCTCTTCATCCTCTGAAACCTCATGGGCCCAGTCTTCACTGTCTACAGTCTATTGGCATTCCCATCTTCTGAGCTCCCACCAGAATTTCTCATTAAGCTCCACTTACATTTCAAAGCTTTTCCAGATCGCATCTCTAAGCTTTTAAGAAGTCTTTTTCCCTATAAACAAGTTCCAAAGGCCTTTGAAACATATTAAGTTAAATCACAGCAACAAACCCATTTCATAGTAACAATTCCTGTTTTAGTCAGCCTTTTCACCATTGTGATGAAAGACCAGACAAGAAAAAATTTAGAGGAGGAAAAGTTTATTTGGCACTCACAGTTTCAGTGATCTTAGTCCACAAAAGGCTAACTCCATTGCTTTGGGCCAGAATACCATAGCAGAGGATTAAACTCCCAGTTAATACATATCAGGGGATTAGTATACTTAATACATTAAGGTTCTCCTAACCCAATAATTTCACCTCTAAACTTTCTTGCATTACCTTACACATGTGCTTTTGGGTGACACCTCATATCTAAACCATAACAGATGGCACAAAGAGGAGGGGTGTCTTTGCAGGTGTTAAGGAGCTTGAGATGAAGAGGTTATCCTGGATTTCCTAGGTGAGCAACAAATGAAGAACAGAGGGAGATTTTACCACACCTGCATGTGCCTGTACACACACACACACACACACATGCACACACAAATGAGGTGATATGAAGGTTTATATAGCAGAGAGAGGTTTGAAGATATTGGCCTTAAAGTTTGGAGATGAAAAAAACAAGGAACACATTTCCCCCTACTACTTCCAAGGGTAGGGCACCAAGTTGACATGTTCATTTCAGCTAATTTTAGACATCTGGCTTTAGAACTGTAAGAAAACAAAATTTCTATTTGTTTAGGCCATAAAATTCGTGTTTATCTGTTTGGGCAGGTACAGGAAGCTGAAACAACTAACAGTAAATAATTAGAAAGTGAAATAATAATGCAAGGTCAATTAAACCTCACAGTCAGTTGTTTTTTGCTCTTTTGGTTTACTTGTTTTTAATTAATAAACTAGATTCTGTGTCATGAAGAAAAAAAATCCAGAAGAGCCAAGATAATCTTAAAGAACAATAATAAAATTCCCTGGTTTAAACCACTAGGTTATAATACTTAGTTTAGAACTACATTAACTAGAAAAGTTTGGTATTAGTACAGACATTGATCCAAAAATAAATAATTAAAGATAGATGATAAGTAGATAGAAAACAGAATATTTTATAGACTGACACCAAGTTTTATTTAAAATTGTTCTAGAAAAATCGTTATCAAAAAATTGACAAATGGAACATCACTAAGATTAATAAATTTCATAACAAAAAAAAATGATGGAAAAAATGTAAAGTCATGCCACAGACTTGGAGAAGATATTTATAACACATATATCTAAGGGAGTACATGAAAATACATGAAGATTTCCTCCCAAATCATAAGAAAAATATATAGGGAAAAAAGTGACATAAGTTTTTATGGTCTGTCATGCAAGAGGACATCAAAATAGCCAATAAATAATATAAAGGAGTTTGGTATCATTACCTTTCTGGTAAATTCAAATTAAAACAGTAAGAAGAAACCATTGCATAGGAGACTAACAATATAAAGTGCTGATGAGGTTATGGAGCAGGCGGAAATGCTGTATGATGCTGGTAGAACTGTAATGGGGTACAACTACTTTGGAAAGCAATTTAGTAGTTACCTCCTAAGCTGAAAAAAACATGCTTTTAGTAAGAACATAACATAACCCAGTGCCTGGTAAACACCCAGGAGAAATCAGCACTTATATCCAAGGAAACAAAGGTTCAAGAATATTCATGGCATTTTTATCCATGAAATTCTGAAAGAGAAAATAATCCAAAAGTCCACAAATAGGAAAATGAATTAAAAATTACATTATTTTTACACTTTAGACTATCTCACTGTAATAACAAAAAAACAATTTATTGACCCACAAGGACATGAGTGAATATAATAGTATATTGAGTGAAAAGAGGACAGACACCAAAGTATACATGCTGCATGTTCAAATGGAATCCAAGAACAGGCAAAATTAACTCAAGGCAATAGAAATCAAAATTATTATATATCTTTTTGGGTGGGGTAGAAGATAGTATAGAGATGGAAGGAAAAGTAAGAAAAACTTCCAGCATAGAGAAGGAAAGTTTTATATCTTAATCTGGTTAATGTTTATATGAGTACACACATATTTAAAAATTCCTTATTCTGTGCACTTGATATTAATGCTCATAATCACCTTTCTATATGTGCGTATACTCTTAAATAATTAAAATCAATAAGAGAATTAGAATTGTTTTTAGAATTGTATTTAATAAATAAATTTGTAACTAATACTTCTGATAGAAGTGTGGGAATATATATTTTAGGTCAGAAGAAAATCAACAGAGAAAGAAGTATGATAAATAATAGGAGTATAGGAATTAATAAAATATGCCTTAATGTTTAATTAAATATTAAAGAAATTAATAGTTTTTATATTTAATGTTGAGAAGGAAAAATATGAAGACTGTTGCATTTGTAATCACACTGAGCTAAGATCTGTTTTGTACTGGACAGAACGATGTAAGGCTGAATATGTATACAAAGGTATATAGAGAGAAATAAATTATAAATAATTAAAATAGTGATATAAATGCAAATTATATCTTCAATATATGAAAATTTTAAAAAAGTATGAAACATTAAGGGTATTAATGGTTTTATTAAGGGCATTTGTGGTTTTAATTCCTCATTCCTATCTACATCCACTTGGTTTTTTATGTCACCTAGAAGGGTCCTCTAACTCTGCCTTTGGGCTCAGCATTTGACTCGCCATTTCCTTTTGATTTTAGCAACTGTAATGCAAACAGAGGCTTATGAAGTTCATGTGTTGCCGAGCTTGGCTTTCTCTATAGTCTCTTATTATAACAAGAACAAGAAAGAGTTTTGGAGAAACATGGCCTATAGCCAAATCTCCCCAGTTATTTCAACTAAGGCTTCCCTACATCAGCAGGAAGCTATCCAAGCCCAACAACAACAATAATAATAAATTAATAATGAACTAACTATAGCTATTAAGAAAACAATGAGCTTAATATCAAGATGGTAGAATAGAGTCTGTTACTTTCCAAGCTGATCTGTGGTATGAGTCCAGGAAAGTGGGAAAACAGCTTCTCTTTGAGGTGGGTGAAAAGAGAAATCTTACTGGGATCTCACACTGGACTCTCCGAACAGCATAGGGACTCAGAAGTTTGGATAGAATAAAATTTTTTAAAAGTTAAAATTTCTTTAACTGTGACCACTGCTGGCACAGGTGACCACCAATACAGATCCACCACAGGCAAATCCAAGAGGGAGACTAAGAAAACCTGCATTTCAGGTTGCACTGTGGTGTGTCCTGAAATGGAGATATTAGTGATCTAGAACCTTGTCAAACTGCCCCAGTGGGTGAACTACAATATATTCTCATGTGGGAAATATGTTGCAGGGCTCCCAGTAGCCCATGGAGAGTTAAAGAGTCACCATCTTTTCCCACTGTACTATGGAGGCCGGTGGGTGTGGGTCCAAACCCAGGTGTCCAGACTTGTGTAATTCCAGGTAGGTCTAAAATCCTGACCTGGCAGATGCTCGCCACACAACCCAGAGTGTGACTAGAAAACCAGGTGAAATTCAGGCACGAACAGTGTTGTAACCAGGGGAATTCAGGACACTCAGACCCAAGAGATCCCAGGTGCCTCTCACCATGGTTCACGGGATCAGCTAGGGAGCACTGGGAACCTCATGGGAATGGGGGAGTGAATGTGCACTTGGGACTGAGTCCAAGAGGCCAGGATACAGGTAGCAGAGGGGGTGACGAACTGGCTTTTCCATCACACAAGTAAACTCAGGGAAGATTCCAGGGGTACAGACTCCCAGCAAGGATCAGAAGCAGCTGTGCTCCATTGGTGTGCTGATGGAAAAGATTCAGATCAAAAGGCACCTGGGTCTAGCTACACCCAAACTCAGGCTCCAGGAGCTCCGCCTCTGGGAACTTCTCTAATAGAACTCTGGAGTGACCCCCTCACTATGAGTGGAGCAGACAACACCCTCCAACCCGCCCCACCTTGTACTGCCAAGAAGGGAAGCTGAAAACAGGCAAAACTTGACCAGCTCCACATAATGAAGCACAACAGCCTCTGACTACTAATCTTGTGCGCAATACATATCCCAAGAAAAAATGGAAATAAAGACAATCGGGAACAGACAGAATTCCAAGAGTCAAAGAAGGTGTCAGTCAGTATTCCAGGAAGACATAATAACTTATACTTGTATGCACCTGAGAATATAGCTTCAAAATACATGATGGAATCACCAAACATTAGATGGACAGATATACCACCATTGTGGGTGATTTTGTAGTCCTTTCTCAACACTTGAAGGAAAAGTAGTAAAAAAAAATCAGTAATAACACAGAATGGTACTTCTCCAAAATCACCTTGGGATCTTTTAAAAGTACAGATCCTTAGTCAGGAGGCTTGGGTTGAGACTGAGATCCTATATTTTGAAAAAGGACCAGAAAATGCTAATGTTGTTGTACAAAAATTAATCTCTATAATAGAAAATTTGACCCTAGAAATAACTGAAAACACTCAACAAATAAAGAATAAATGCTGTATTCAATTACATAAGGAATATTTAATAAAATATATTTATATGTATACAGCATATGTACATACATACATATACATGTATATATGTTTCTATCAAATGTTATACCTGTGTGCGTGTGTATGTGCCATGTCACTGAACCATCTGTTAAGACTTTTTTTTCAGTGGGTTAAATCTATATAATGTTCTCTGAGTAAAATACAATTTAACAGGAAAGCAATAATAAAAAGATAATTAGAAATTTACAATGAAAAATTTTAAATACATATATTTAAATACATTTTTCATCACCCACAGGTCAAAAAAATGCATGATGAAAATTAGAAAATATATATGAGATTGAATGATAATGAAAATACAACAGATCTAGTGAGTTACAAAAGAGACTTATCCATTAAATAATAGATAATCTTTAAGTACCTGTTGACTATATGTTGAATGTGAGGAAATAGAAGAAACTTAACAAATGGATTTTATCTATTTCATAGAATTTTGTACAAATTGCATTCCATTTGCTTATATTTATTTGAAAATCCATAGTGAATGAGTTAATTTAAAAAATGAAATTTTGGGCTGAGATTGTGGCTCAGTGACAGAGTGCTTGCCTTACATGTATGAGGCACTGGGTTTGATCCTCAGTACCAATATAAATAAATAAATAAATAAAGGTATTGTGTCTATCTATAACTAAAAAATATTTTTTTAAAAAAAAGTGAAATTTTATGACACCCAGAGCAATAAAAAGAATTTAAAGCCAATGAAAGCACGTGGAAGAAAACCAGCAAGTACAAATACATCAAAAATAATTGTAAGATAAAAGTACTCAATTAATAATATGCCAATATAATTAATACATAAACTTTTAAATACTCCATTTTATTATTAAGCAAATAAAGTTAAATAAGTGCTACATTTATAATTAATGCATTAGTATGTAATATTTATTTTACTAATATCCCCCATTTTTAAAAATACAAGGTAGTCACTTTTGTACATGGATAGCAGAGATATAGATTGCTGATATCCTTAGACAAGTTGGCAATCTATATGAAAAACTTGAAAATGATAGACATATACTGCTTTAGGAATTTACATAAATTTGCATATATAAAATATGCATATTTAAACTTATATATAAGCTTGTTGATAAGAAAGATATTCTTTTTATCTGAAATTTTTAAAACAGTAATATAACATTTTTAATTAGAATTTTATTTCTAAATGCTATAAGTAGTATTTGTGCAAAATTCTTACTTGTAGTTCTCTATGCTTGCTTTATCACAGGAAATATCTTTTTCCATTTCTTCTTTAGCTTGTTTAGCTTTCAATTTGGCATTTTCAAAGGCGTCTTTAGCTTCTTCAAGTGTTTCATGAACTTGTCTGAACATTTCCATTACCTGGATGTAAAAAGTACTTTTTTAACATATTAATTTAATGGTTAATTAAAAGAAAGAACTTTAACTTAGGGAATTTGTTTCTTAGATAAAAAGTTCTTCATACACATTTTCTTCCCATATTTAGTCTACTGTTTCAAAAGTGGAGTTTCAGGTTTCCTTTACCCTGGTGGGCATCCACACTATAAGTTATTGACAAAATAACTTCAATATCCAGATTAACATGTCCAAAATAAAATCATTGTCTTTTCACCTTCCAAAACAGTTGTTCTCGTTGTTTTCATTGTGCAAATAATATTTCATTGTACAGCAATATGAGAACAAAGATGAATAAAGAAAATAAAAGCACCTGTACTTCCTTCAACCAGAAATAACCATTGTTATCTCAGTGTAATAGTTTAAAATATTTAACTTTTTTGGCAGGGGGTACTGAGGATTGAACTCAGGGGCACTCAACCACTGAGCCACACCCCCAGCCCTATTTTGTATTTTATTTAGAGACAGGATCTCACTGAATTGCTTCGCGCCTTGCTTTTGCTGAGGCTGGCTTTGAACTTGTGATCCTCCTGCTTCAGCCTCCTAAGCCACTGGGATTACAGGCATGTGCCACCATACCTCACAAAATATTTAATTCTTAACTGGTTTCATCCATTAACAAACTTCATAAACAGTTCCCTTTCCCTCTGCAACACGCCCTTCTGTGTCTCTGTCTATCTATCATCTATGTACCTTCCTCTGAAACACATCATTTTTATATACTCTTCCCTTATACACACATTGTACCTCCCTCAGCTCATTGTCAACTATGTGTACATCATACACAACTTGATGTGCACAACATAGGAGCAGTGCAAAGCCTAAACATTACTGTGATGGAAGACTCATTAGTAAACTGCACTACCTTCAAAATTCCCTCAACTGTATTGTTAAAGGAAAATACACCAAGAAGCTAAGGTTTTTTTATAAATATTGGTTGCTACCTTCCTCTCCAGAAAAGGACTAACAACTTGTATTCTTACCAACAGAACAAGAGGGACTCTTGTTTCAAAATCCTTTCCAACGTTTTAAATAATTTTTTTCTAAAAGAATTTTCAAATTGACAGACTGAAGAAGCTGACCATGTAAATTTTATTAAGAGTTCAATGATTTCTTTATATAAAAATTTTGGAATGTCTGACTTTTTTTTATTATAGTAAGCCTTCCTATCTTAGAATATATATATATTCTTAGAATAAAGATATATATCATATTATATCTTTATTTTTGTCACTAAGAATTTATAATTGTAGTCTTACATGTCTGCCTTTATACATTTCTTAATAAATATTTAATGACTACTATTTATAATGTAAAATTTCCATTTGTATTCCTAACTATTTATTGACAACATGGAGAAAGATTATTCATGTTTGTAAATGGGGATTAAAATAAACCCATCTCTATCTTTCTCTCCTTCTCTCCTATTGGTTCTGTTTCTCTGAAGAACCCTAATACAACTACCTTGAACCTAACAACTCTCCTTCTACTGTTCTCACATCCCTGGGCCACTCCCCATATCCTGCATTCCTGGTCTTACCCACCTTCTAGATATTCAGGGGCCAAAATGAATGAGAGTCTTGCCCTCTGCAGTGGGACCCAGGGACTGTGATGAAACTATTATGGGTGGACACCAGAGGGAAAGTCATTCCCCACAATGCTGATGGGTGCTATTACAAAAGGTTATAAATGCCATGCACGAAACACGAAACCTCCACAACAGAGTGGAAGAAAAGTGATTCCTTAGAAAAAGAAAATATTTTTCATTTATAAAACAAGCATAACTGACAAGACTCAAAAATGAAAAGCAGAATTATGAACAATGAGAGGATCAACCCCTCCTCAGGGAGAAAGAGAAATACAGGTACAGAGACTGTAGGAAGGTAGGATAGAATAGTTCTTCAGAGCACAAGTTCTGTAGCAGGAGTCCTTGTGTTCAACCCCTCTTATGTCTATTATTTAGATCTTGTGTAATTTTTTAAACCTTTGTGACACAGGTTTTCATTTACAAAATGAATATAATAATAGTGCCTGTATTCACATGTGTGCATGAATGAGATACACAGAGATGAAACAGAACATAACAAAACTCATCAGATACAATAAGAGTTGTGTTCATAGAGAAATTCATAGCTATAGTTACATTTAAAAAGGAAGATCCCATTCCCATAATGTACACAAACCCCCAGCAAAAACAAACAAAAAACAAGAAAAAGGGTAGCAAGCTAAACCCAAAAGCAGAAGAAAGGAAATGATAAAGATCAGAGTAGAGATAAAATGGAGAATAGGAAAACAATAGAGTTAATAAATATCAAAAGTTGGTGTTTGAAAAGCTAAAATTTGCAAAGATTTAGTTAGACCAATCTAGAAAAAAAATGAAGAAAGAAACTCAAATTACTAAAATCAGAAATGTGACAACCCAATTGTCTGCCATGCCAGACCCCTATCATATTGTGACATAATAGTACTAGGCCCAAGCATTATTTAGGCATTGTGTAGCTTCAATAGATTTCTGGCAAATGCCTCACATTAAAAAAAAAAAAATCAAATGATATTATACACGGGAAAATTTATGTAGGACAGACGGAGAGCCTGAGAGACAAGGCTGCCCTCCAAGTAGGCCTCTGGGCCCCTCATTCCCTTTCCTAGAATTACCTAGAATTGTCTGCAGTGTGAGGTTAGCAGATGCAGACTGCAACTAGAATTCCAAAACGGGAAGAAAAAAGAAAGTGGTGGAGGAGGGACAAAACAAACAAACTAACAAACAAAAGCAAAAAAAAATCACAATACAGGGGGAGGAAGTAAGTCGAGTTGTTCCCTTGAGTAAAGAAAATTGGAATGTCTTGCCTCACAGATACCCAAAATGTAAAAATCAAGGACACATATGTCTACCCACAGTAGGCCTTCACCAGGACACTCCTTATTTCCTTCAGAATTCCGGACATTACACATTTTACTTCTCAGAATCCACAGTGTGCTATATTTTCTTACCTGGTTCTGAGGCCTGGGCTAACCACTGGCCATTCCTCTCTGTGGGCAATGCATTAATCTGCACCCCAACCCTTCCTGAGTTCTCACATTCTGGGTCACTATATACACACCCGTCCTATTCTCTAACAGGCCCCAGACAAGTAGGGAGAGCCTATATTCTGGAGCCCACTGAAATTACTCAAATTAGCCACTCTGTGGGGCTCACATAATTATAGAGGTAGAAATCTAAAATCTGTAGTGTAAGCTGACAGGCTGGAGACCCAGGCAAAATTTGCAGTCAAAATCCAAAAGCAGTGTGCTGGTAGAACTCCTTGCTGCTCAGAGTAGGTCAACATTATGTTAAGGAGCTTAATTGATTGGGTAAGGCCCACCCACATTATAAAGGGTAATTATTCTAAATCCACTGATTTAAATGTTGATCTTACCCAAAAAAACCTTCTTAACTGAAACATCCAGAGTAATGATTTGCCAAAAATCTGGGCCCTGTGGCCCCACCAGGTTGACACATGAAATTAACCATCATAGTGACTCTGATAGGCTTTACACAAAGTTTACTCTTTTCCTGGTGTGCTAGGTGAATATGTTGATCATATTTTTTTCTACAATATGATCCCACCCAACACCCTGCCTAGTCTTCCAATCATCCAAAAACTCTGCTTTCTCCTGCCTACAACGTTGCCAAGTTCCTCTATGGGAGAAAAGCACACTAAAACAACAAAGGGATACTAATTTAAACACATGTGGGCAAATTTTTTCAAGTATGACAATAAAAATGTTGGAAAATATATGAGTTCTAAAATCAGTTAGGATTGCATTTAGCTGGAAGTAACAGAAATAAGCCAAGTAAGTTGCTTACATGAGAATGCAGTTGTACCTTTTTTTCACAGAAATGGATTCAAGTTCCCCTTTGCCTTTGTGTCTGTCAGCCATCTCTACAACTGGCTTCCATTCCTAAAATTGTTCCATGCCATACAATGGAAATTAGAGCTGTAGTTATCATGTAGATTCTAGGTTGCTGGAAAGTGGAGAAAAATTCTAAAAGGTGCTTCCTTTGAGTGATTTGGTCTATTTCAAAGAATTTTCATAAAACTCCATCCAATGATTTCTACCTCTGTATCATTAGAACACAATGGGAAAAGGGGGAACTGGGAAATAATTTGACACTTTGCGTCCCAGCCATGCAGAGATGAGTTACTAAGAAAGGACGGGAATTCTTGCCCACAGTGGAAACATGAGACGTCTTTGGCACTGTCACTTCTAGAATAATGTGAATTGTTACAGGTACTTCAAGGAGAAACTTGGTATTATCCATAAAATCAAAAATAAATATAATCCATATCCTAGTAAAGAATACGTAGCTACTAGTTAAGAATACATAGCTAAGAAAAAATTCACATGCACCTAGAGAGGACCCCATTTACAGATGATTATTGTTTCAAGTCAAATCAGCAGTTGTGTCAGCAAAATTTGGAAATAAACATCCAAGAGAGAAAATGCTTAGTAATAAATTGTGATGTATCTACTTGATGGATCACAGCAAGTAAAATAAGTGAATCAGAGTATCTCAATTGTAGCTTGATTAAACTAAGGCAATGAAAGATTAAAGAGCAAGTTGCCCAGTTGTAAAATTTATGATACTATTTATACCATTTAAAGATATAGATGATTTTAAAATTATCTTTATATAAATTATTCAAATTTTTCCTAGAAATAATGAAATTTATATTAGTTATCTTTCAAAAGGAGGGTGGAAATGAAACTGCTGAAGTGAACACAAAAGACATGGAACAACTTGTTTTATACACTTTAAAATAATCAAAAATAAATATAACACAAACTTAAGCTTAGTTTTTGTGATAGATATAAATAAATTGTTTTTTTTCTATAATATGATCCCACAATAGGAGAGGTAAATGTTAATTAATCATTAAAGACCCTTTCACTTACACTTTTTCATCAACAATGAAATCACTGATATATTCTACTTGTAATCTCCCTCAGTTCAATTGTGGCTTTAAAAAATACCAGACTGTCTAGGCACAGTGGCACACACCTGTAATCTCAACACCTGGGAAAGCTGAGGCAGGAGGATCACGAGTTCAAAGCCTGCCTCAACAACTTAGCAAGGCATAACCAACTTAGCAAGAGACCCTGTCTCAAAATAAAATATTAAAAAAAGGGCTGGGAACTTGGCTCAGTAGTTAAGAGCCCCTGGCTTCCATCCCTGGTTACCCCTGACCCACCACAATACAGATATATATATATATATATATATATATATATATATATATATATATATATATATATATATATATATATAAAATACAGATATATATATATATAATACAGATATATATATATATATAATACATATATATATATAAATATATGTAAACATATACATATATTTATTTATATGTAAAAAAGTATATATCAGGCTGCTTTGAATCTCCAAAATGTCATTAGTAAATTAACTAATGTTAATCTCCCTAGGTATGAATATAAATGAAGAAAATATAGATAAAATGTACCAATAGATTATACTGTATACAGTCTATTAAATCTAAGAAAAATAAATAGCATGTTAATTTGGAGAAAAAATATTAAACCTTTAAAAATATGTTAATTTCTTATGGTAGAAATATTTTTGCATAACTAACCACTAGTTTCTGAGATGCATATCCATGCAGTTATTCATTTACCTCAGCTTCCTTTTGAGAACGCTCCTTCAGAGCTTCGACTTCCTGCTGCCGCTTTGATCGCAGTAGAGGACCATATTGAAGCATGTAGTCGATGTCCCTTTGAACCTTCGAGTTGGCTTCTTCTAGCTTTGTCTTTTGTTTCTCCACATGTTCCAGTTGACGAATTCTGCCTTCCAGATGCCATTGTAATTCCATAATGTCTCTCAAGTAAGCATCATGTTCTAGATGTAGAACAAGAACAAAAGAAAATCAGATTTTGAAACAACAGATACAAAAGGAAATCTTTGAAAATGAGACGTTTTTGCTTCAGAAATTACTTTGTGAATCTTACTAATCTTAAAATCTAAATCTAAAATAAGGATTATTTTAATATTAAATTATAAAATACAGTGCTTTCTTCATTCGCCACTAAACAAATTAAAATGTGTTTTATAAATTAATAATTGTTTAAGTACAAATTACACTCGCCATGATCTGCAGATATACTGATCATTGTATACCTGCACTCTGTGTATGCAACTGCTCCAAAGTGAAAAAAATTGCAAGAGTGGGGGCCTTCTAAAACCACCCACATCTAAAGTGATAAAATTGGAGTTACAAATATCAGAATGGAAAAGCAAGAATTACTACTGGTGATACAATTATATGACAAAACACAAAAAAAAATCAGCTGAAAATTGTTGTAAAGTTAATATACAAAAAAATGTTTTCATAAAGAATATCTTGAAAATGATTTTGCAACAACAAAACTATAATGTAAAATAAGCTGCATAAATCTAGTAATAATCTCTACATGAACCAAGAAAGGCCTGAAGGAAGAAAACAACAACATGCCATCCAACAACTAGAAAATGAATTTGAATCAATGGATAAACATGTTTTGTTTTGTATAAAAATGTTTGAAATTTTTAACATGGAAATTTCCTTTGATTACTTTATAAATTTAATTAAGTCCCTTCAACCAAGGCAATTTTAAGCTAATAAGATTTCCTCATTGTGTTAACCTCCTAATGTTAAACCAATCTTGCATTTTTAGAATAAAACTAGGCAGGTTAGTTGTTGTTGTTGTTGCTTTTAATCTTTCTAAAGAGATTTATTGATGGAATTTGCTGATGTCTTCACAGGATTATTTTGTTATTTTTTTTTTTTAAGAGAGAGAGAGATAGAGAGAGAATTTTAATATTTATTTATTTTTTAGTTTTCGGCGGACACAACATCTTTATTTGTATGTGGTGCTGAGGATCGAACCCGGGCCGCACGCATGCCAGGCGAGCGTGCCACCGCTTGAGCCACATCCCCAGCCCCACAGGATTATTTTGTACATTTATATTCATGATTAATGCTTATCTGTGAATCTTATTAAATCCAAAGAATGTTGTTTTAATATTGCATTAGAAAACACATTGTTTCTTCATTCATCACCAAAGAAATTAAAACATGTTTATAAATTAATAATTATTTTAGTAAAACTCCCACTTATTCTGATCAATAGACATACTGATTCTGGTAAACAAGCTACCCTATGATTCATCTTGCCATTTTGGTTCTCCATATTTACTCTTTCCATTAGTGACTTCTTAATGAGCCAATACTTAGCTTTGTGTATCTTCTGATTGTATATTTTTCACTATTTTCCACTTTGTTATATATGTATTTTTCATATTTGTACATCTTCACCTAATCTTGATTTATAATTTATGCTAGCTTCTTATATAATTTTTCACTTTCTTTTCTCTTAAGACTTTACAGAATTTTGAAGTTACATATAAAGCCCTATCTCTCTAGTGTACATGTATGCTTTTATTTTGTGGGGAAAAAAAATTCAGTTTTTGTGTCAGGAGCTGCCACATAGGAGTTGAGCGCCCCCTAGCTCTGAACAATGGAAATGGGGAGACTGGCTTCCTTGACCTGGAAGCAGGTGGATCCCCATCTCCTTCAGTAGAGAAGCAAAGCTTTGGGAATGGGCGTTACTCAATGGGAGTGGACTGTTCCTTGTAACATTATCCCTTTGCCTTATATGGATGGAATGTTATTTCCAACAGCCTCCCCAAATAAAACCAGTGTTCGAGGGGTGCTCTCTCTTTTTTCCAACAGACCCCTAAGGTCCAGAGCCATCACAGAACCCAAAGAAAAAGGTATTTTCTGTCTGTGTGTAATTATTTCGTGCCAACCCAAATTCACCTGGAGTGACCCTGAAGGGTTTATTTGCGTGTCAGGGCATTTTTGAGTCAAAATCTTTCCATTAATGGCCATGTGAAAATTTTGGTTATCTATTCAACAATCCATTTTTCTGTGCACTTATTATTCAGTTCATCAAGATTTTAACAATATTCTAATAAATTTGTTCTTAATATTTTCTTTGCTATTGATTAGTGCCACATCTCTATGTAATTTCATTCCAAATGTCACTCATGGGTACATCCTCTGTGATTTTGAATGACCTTGGAATTGGTTCTCCATGTTCACCCTTTTCATTAGTCTCCTTTTAATGAGCCAACCTTTACATGTATTATCTTCTGAATAAAGTATTTTAAATTATTTTTTTTCCATTTTGTAATTGTTTTTTTTTTATTTTTCTTTGTATTTATTATTTTTGGTTTTTAAATTCTAAAGTCATTTTTATAATCAATTAGTCCTTTTTTGATACAACAAAAGCTACTGATTTCTCTTTAAATAATAGGATGATAGTAAGTTTTTAATGACACATTTCTGAATATCTTCTAATTTCTTGAATATGTACAATGTGATACCATTACTTTCTTACTTTGTCTACCCTCACTATAGACAGTAACATGTTTAGCCATTTACTACTGTGGTATTAAATATCACCATCATTATTTTCATGTTTATCTTACAGTAGATATTCATTATATTCTCCCATTCTATACTCCATGCTTTTAAATATTTCATCATCCTGTTGGTTCTATTGCAGCAATACATTCCATGCAAATTCTTCAAATTTTAGTTACCAATTACTTTTCTCTTCTGAGTCTAATGAACAATACAAGTAACTATTGAATTGGCAAGCTTAAATAATGTATTTTTCATTTCTGGTAATGTTTTTCCTTCCTATTTTGCCATCTTTAAAAAATTGTCCTTGCGTTTATTTTCAAGCATCTCTTTTTAGTTCTTGAAACAAACCATACTTATTTTATAATCTCATGTATAATACAATCTCTGAAATATTCAAGTAAAATTCTGTGGTTTGTACTCATTTGCACTCATTAAATCAGAATCTCTGTGTGTTTTATAGAATTTTATGCTGAGCTACTCCTCCTCCCCACCCCCCAGAACTTTATCTGAGCTGATGCTCTGGTGCCTACACTGAAATTTTAGTCTTTTGGAGGAAATTTGTCTTTGCTCCTGCCAGATGCCTCATTTTACTATCGACCCACAGAACATCTAAATAATATTCTCCACTTAATTTTCAGACACATAGACAGCTGGAAGTTGAGTCGCAAATTCGTTTGAAATTAGGACATTAATAAATCTCAGGGAACATTGTTTTCCTCCATTGACTAAATGAAACAAGGAAGTTTGTTGTCTGACCTGAATGACAGGTTTATTCATGATTTGCTCTTATACTAAGTATGTAGATCTTCTGATTCTGAGCTTCCTTATCATCTCTAATTAGACTTGTCATTTTGGTTTAGCCTTAGGCTTTATTTCTGGTCTCCTCTATCCTTCAGATACATCAAAATGGGAACCCATGAAAATCCTGGTATCCCTCAAGACTAAATCTAACATTGATGCCTAATTATTTCCAAAAGTTTCCATTCCAAACATAAAAGTTGGTACTGGTGTGTTTCTTATTTTCTTAACAATTTATCAGGGTATTTTAAGGGATTTTTTAAAAAATCAAAATACACACAAAAAACTGAAAACTAAAAAACATTGGTTTTTTCTTCTAATTTTAATGTATTATTGGAGATTTCAGTATTCTATCCTTGGTAATTCAATGAAAAACAAGACAGGAAATCATTAAGGAGATAGAAGACTTTAACAGCAGTGTCAACTAGCTTAATCTAACTGACATGTCTACTAGATACTCTACTCAACAATAGCAAAATATATACTAATTTCATCTGTACAGAACATTTTCTAAAGGCCTAGGCAATTCTTAAAGTATAAGTAATTTTAATACAATTGAAACAATTCAAGAATGTTTTTGAGCAAGTGAAATTAATTTAGAAATAAGAGAAAATTTTGAAAATCTCATTATATTAGCAAATCAAGCAGCAACTTCTAAATAAATAACAGATCCAAAAACAATCACAAGGTAATTTAGAAATATTTTAACTAAATAAAAATGAACTCAGCATATAAACATTTATGAAATGCAATTAATATAAATGCAATTAACACAGGTCTTAGGAGGAAATTCATAGATTTAAATATCAATTCTAGAAAAAATTTACCAAGGAAAAAAATCAAAGCTTCCACTTTGTGTTTGTGTGTGTGTATGTGAGTGTGTGTGTGTGTATAAATGTAAATTATTCCTAAGAAAGTTCCAGATGAAAGTCAGAGAAAAATCAGTGATATAAAAGTAGAAAAACAATAGAGAAGTCAGTAAAAGAAAAAGTTGACTTTTTGAAAAGGTCAACAAAATTGACAAAGGTTTTGCTAGACTGACCAAGAAAAAAAAAAAAGAAGGAACAAATTACTAGTATTGGGAGAAAAAGAGGTGTTACCACTACTTTTGCTATGGAAATTAAAATAATTACAAAGGAATATCATAAACAAAGTTTTGCCAGCAATCAGACAACTAAATGAAATGTCTGGATTCCTCAGAAAACATAAATTATCCAAACTGGTTCAAAAAGTAGAAAACAGAAGAGACTTAAATTTAAGAAAGAAGTTAGCTATTTAAAATAAGTTGGCATTTTAGTAAGTTGGGGGTTTTTGTTTTTTGTTTTTCTGCTGAGATTAAAAGACCTGACTAGAAGAATTTTAGGGTAGAAAAAGTTTATTTGAGAGCTCACAGTCTCAGAGGTCTCCGTTCATAGACATCCTCAGGGCTCGAGCTAAGGCTGAACATTATGGTGGGAGAATATGCCATAAGGAAGGAGAATGTGCCATGATGAACAGGCGCAGAGAGAGACAGATTCCACTCTTCAGATACAAAACATACACCCCAAAGGCACACCTCCAATGACCCATCTCCTCCAACCATACCCTACCCACCTAAAGTTACTACTCAGTTAATTCTGTCAGGGGATTAATTCACTTATCGGGTTAAGGCTCTCATAACCAGAACATTTCTTCCCTAAACCTTCTCGTCTTGTCTCACACATGAGCTTTTTAGGGGACACTTCACATCCAAACCATAACAGCTGGCAAATTAGACTAAACAGGTTGGCCGTGAATATAAAAATTTGTAAGTGGGCCCTGCTAGAAAAAGAACAACTTCAAGAAAATTAAAAAGCAAACAATCAAAGGAAAAAAATCTCAAGCTCGTAATTTATGAAGGTTTAGAGGTAAAATTCAACTAATCAATTAACATAACTGTTCCAGATAAGTAAAATTCCTAGGATCAAAATAGAGGCAAAACAGCAATCAAAAGCTCACTGGACTTGACCTCTCCCCGAACAGGCCACCAATTGCCTTGACCAGCACAGCCAATCTCGTGGGTTCTGGTGAGGGGCAAAGGGGGATGAAAAAAATAAAGACACAGATTGTGAAGACATAGCTGGGGTCAGGTGGAGCCCGGCTCTCTGAGGGAGAAGCAGATCTAAAGAATTATGCCAGCAATCTTTACTCATACATGACTCATTATCAGATTAAAGATTATGCAAGCACTATTTTTTTGTATTCATGATAGTTACAGAGTTAGCAATATTATGCAGTTTATTCAGCAGTTACATTCTATAGTTGCAATGTGCAATGTTAGGAGCTTTGTGTAGCTCTCAAGAAAGTCCATTGTCTAAAGTTACTCTTATGCAGGCAGATTTAGGAGCAGTGGAGCTTGGTGAAACATTGTGGTTGTCTAGCAAGAGAGTTCCTCTATTCCCAGGAACTATGTGCCTGAGATCAAGGTCAAGGATGATAAGACTGTAGCACTAAGCCTCCTAATGGAGGGCATTACCACAGCAGCTAGACATCCTGCATCTTTGTACAGAAACTTTCCCAGGCACCCAGCATGCCATAGTCGTGAAGTCATCAGAGACCCCAGTCTCAGACACTGCTCTCCCATTCTCTGTCACCGCTCTCCACATATAAGTCCATACAGACCCCATGTAGATTATACACAAACTGATCAGCAAACAAAGATTAATAAAACTAGGCCTCAAAATTAACTTTTTCTATTATACTAACAAGGAAGAAGCATTATGAAAAGTGCAGATGACTCCTTGTAGGTGTGAATATGAGTCTGCCCAAGAATCACCTGAGATCTAGGATTTCCCAGGATGTCCGTGCTAACTCGACTGTAGTCTCATTGTTTTTAAAACACAAGTACAGGCACATATATAGTATGCATATATAAATCACGTAGTTACGCTATTGCATAGATAACAGAGTATACATATTATAAATTCTATTCAAAGAAAAAAAATAGAAAAAGAATAACATTCAAGAGAATAAATAAAAGATCTAATGTTTTGTTGAAACTCCCCTGAATGTGTACCCCTCTTTGGAGACTACAGCTTTGGAAGACTTATGACATAATAAAAAATGTATGTATGGATTCACCATGACACATACCTGTAGTTAATAACTATTGCCTCAGAGTAATAATTAATAGCATTCCATTTTCTCTCAAGGTTTTCTTGATTTAAATGATAGATTACATGGATGCCCAATTGTTTAAAAAAAACAACAACAACAAAGTATATGAATTCTGAATTAAATTTTTCCCCTTATGAAGGGGTAAAAATCGCCCAGCCTCAGGCAGAATCAAGTAGTCAGGAATGTTTTGACAGGCAGTGTTCAGAGCACAAAAAAAAAAAAAAAAAAGCAAACAAAAACCCACACGTTTAGATTGTGTAGCACTTCGGACCATTTCCCTGGCTCTGCAGTCTAAAAGACATCAGTTTCTTCTTAAACATTTGTTACTTACATGACTTGGAAACATTAAGGGTTCCATCTCTGATACAAATTCCTTTCAAAGTAAATTGGCTTCTGAATTCTCAAAAACACAGACACATGTAGTTTTCAACACATCACTGAAAACTTTCAATTTTCCTACAATTAAAAATGTGGCCAATAATACCAACTAGACATCACTTTAAATTTCTAGTAACTTAAATACTACTGCCAAGGTAAAAATATATACCAAATGTCTGCATGCCCCTGGGATATCATAAATGCATGGAATTTCCAACAGACCTAAATGACAGCAGGCTCAGTTTTCCTCAGTGCATTTCCAGTGTATGCCTATGAATTCAGCAATCTTATTAATACCATCTTTCAAAAGTGTCCTGGTTTGTAGACAACCTACAGTCACTCTAAACAGGTGATTTTTTTGTACACAGAGCTACAAATGATTATCAGTGCTTCCCCAACAAAGGAAATGGCAACAATAGAAAATCCTTATTATTACCTTTCTGCACAGCTAGTGGGAGTTCTTGAAGTTTCCAGATTGACCACGCATCAATTTTTGTGGTAATCTTTCCCTTTCTTAATTTTTGTTGATTTAAAGTTTCTTCGGCAATTGCCCGGTCAGTTTCTAGACATTTAATGAGATGGATCGTCTCTGACAGCAATGTTTCCATTTCTTTCTTTAACTCAGGACACTTTTCATCTGAAAATAGGAAAATGCATTCACATTTGTTAGTGAAGCAGCCTGCAAGCTGTGTGATGGGAACATGGGTCTTAGTTGGATTATTATTCTTTTAAATATTTATGCATTTAATAAGAGAATGTTAAAAAATGAATTAGCCTTTTAAAGACAGTCTTATTATAATACAATCATAACATTGATTATAATCTTTGAAGGCAAATTTTTTCAATGAGCAATTTCTATAAAAAATACATCACATAGAACCAGAAGAATGAGAAATCATACTTCATTTATGTATGATATGTCAAAATGCATTCTACTATCATGTATAACTAATTAGAATATATTAAAAGGGGCTAAATATTAAACCATATCTTCAAGAATAGTATAATTTTATTATAGTACATGGAAAAAACATGTGTTATATGCATAAACTGTACTATACAACTTGATTTTTAATTTATGAATGTGTTTCCTACCATTCTATAAGAAAACAAATCAAAATTATTATATCTGACAAATACTGAAGATCCTCAGATGGTTCCTAGAAATGAAAACTTGATATTCTTCAAACTTATCAGACAAATAACTCTCTCTTTAGCTTTACCAGGAATTCATCAGGATTTCCAAATTCTATTTATTTTCTTATAATACAAATTAACTCCTTTAATGATAGTTATTTGTGATTCCTGGTTCACAGCACTGAAATGATATGACTTAATATTAACAAAAGTATTGCCATGGTATTCATCCATCTATTTACAGGAAAAAAAAATGTGTACAGAGGTTATTATTTTCAGGAAATAGGATCTACCCTGGAGATAAGAAGGTAAAGAAGATAGATAATGTTCTCATCCTTATGGGATTTATATGTATAAGCAGTGACTTTTGCCAAAGTGTGACATGATGAGAATACTTATACCCAAACTGTCAAGAGCTAAGGTGGGAGGGAAAATAGTATAAAAGCAGAATGGAAAAAGGCAATTAATAAATTTCCTTTTTGTTTTGCTTTTGGACAATAAATACAATGATTTTTCTGCTCTATGATCAGATTATGTAAAGGTCAAATGATGGTTATAAGTGTAAGCTCACAGTCACTCAGTAGATCCAACCTACTGGGCTTGTCAGAGAAATTTTGCATGGTGCCAAAAAGAATTCTGGACAAACAGAATTCTCTATTTTAATGCATAAAAATGATTTTCTCTGGTCTGGCCTTTAAGTTAGTCTCTCTAATCAATTGTTTGGTTTTGCCAAGTTCTACCACTTCCTGGGTACTTTATATACTTTTTTTGTGAATCAAAAATTTTTAAATGAAAACATACTTATGGAACACTGTGTTCTCCAGCCAATTTGTGACTAACTCTGTCATCAATTTTTAAGATTTCAGCTTGAAACTCACAAGGAAGTGAATACTATTTAAAATTAAAACATTCTGAACTGGATTTATATGTGTCTTGCCAAAATTGTTTTTTAAATTGTCTTTTATTCTGTTCCTGTAATAGCATTCTAAAATAATTGCTGTACATACATATCTTGGGGTGCATCTAATTCATTATATTAAACATTATATTTTTTATTATATTTTTTCCTACAAATACATTTACTGTTTCATACTGGCTAAATAAATAATCGCCTGCAATTTTTAACATAAATATTTAGTTACAATGAATCTCCCTCATCCTGCCACTCTTGTGTGTTTTAGACTCAAATGTACATATTATAATAAACATAAATGTGGATAATTTAGCTATGACCATGACCATTAATATGTTAATCTTTTCTTTCAGCAATTGTCATTTGAAAACTTGGGAAGTAAACACTCAGGTTGTCAACTTCATCGTAGATGCAAATAGTGAAAAGAAAAACAGTCAAAACAGAGTCCCATCATGATGAGATCTTTGAAGAACAAAATACTCTTCCTCTTTAAAGGAAAAGTGAGTTTATCACTTTTCCTTCATTAACTTTTTCTTACAAATTTTTGTGGTGGGTGAAGTATTTTATGTAATTTTGAGAATATAGTCAAAGTAATGTTAACGCAAACTTTAGACCAGCATATAAAATATGGTATGTTTTATAAAATGCAAAATGTTTAGTAATTACAACTGAAATACAGACTAGGGCTGCAATGTCCAATATGGTACTCATGAACCACAAGGAACTGTTCACATTTGAATGTAACTTAACAAGATTAAACTTAGGAATTAAGTTCCTCAGTTCCATCTAGCCCCATTTCAAAGGCTCACCAGCTGTATATACAGAACAGATGAAGAGCACTTCAATGATAATGAGTGTTCTACTGAACAACCCCTTTACTACAGTTATCTTTTTGAAAGTTGGTCAGACATCATGATACACTCAGCACCTAGAGCAGTATCTGGTACATAATAGTGTTAATAAATATTCGTCAAATGAATGCCTCATTGAATGAAATGGAGGGCTGATTTCTCTACTCAGTGCTTACAAGAATGATAGAACTCATAAACATGAATACTGTGAAAATTAGAAATATATTAAATGAAAAGTCAGTGAGCTCTAAATATAATTCCATTTATCTAAGTATGAAGAACAGTTTCACCTCTCTCATCTTCTGGTTTGACCTCTTCCACTGGTCCTTCAATACTCAAATCTTCTTTTAAGTCCTTTGTGGGACAAGTTTTTCTCCTACATAATAGGAAAGAAGCAATTGATCAGTAAAGGAGAAATGTACTTGTGGTTAGTAAAACAAATTTTAGGTGCTATGCTACCCTTACACAGAAGTTTTAAAATGTTTCTGGTAAAACTTACTATAAACTATTTTCTAGTAAAACTTCTGGTAGTCTTACTATAAGGAACCAATGTAGGAAAATTCTAATAGGTGGTAGGATTTATACTTACTGATAAATGGAATAAAATTTGTTGCAAGAAACTGGTCTTTCTTCAAGAATATTGCTATTAGAAAAGGGGTGTGGATTCAAAATAATTTGCATGAAATATTTCTCTAATTTCAAAGTCAGACATTTCTGGGAAAGCAGTATAAATTAGAGGGAGCAAAAATACCATTTCTTATTTAAAGATAATAAGCTGTTAGAAAAATGTTATTTCCAAAGTATCTTTCTAAGCTACTATGTGTTGAATAATGAAATATTTCTCATTATTGTATTTCTCTGATCCAATTCTAGGATCCTAAACTAGCCTTCATTTATTTTTGAAAAGGTATATTCTCACTGATAAAAGTTAAGAAAATTATTATTATCAACAAAGCAGGGAATTTCCTTTAGTTTTTATTAAATTATTAATCTTTTAATAAAGAATTATTACAAGTTAATTTAAGAAAGCATATCAAAAATTATAAAAATCACATAAAATAATCCATATTCATTTATTCTCTTCAGAGATAACATAGATTGTAAGTCTAGTGATATTTTAATTTCTATAAAATTAGAGACATAAAAACTTGTACCATACTTTAGTTAACATGACACTGTTTCCAGTACATTTTAATGTCATTTAATATTTCTGTTGGTTGCATATTCTTCTTCACATACTCTTGTTGTTTCACAGTTCATTTAGGAGATCCCATTCTTTTGGGAGACCAGGAAAATACTCGTTATGTTTTCTTTCTTTGGTTTTGATTTACTTTTCAAAATGTTTTTGTTGAAAAAAAATGGGATCTTTTTTCTTGTTTGTTTGCTTTAAAACATAGAAAAATAATTATCCTACCACCAATTAGTAAGTCAATTGGATTCTAATGCTAGTTGCATGATTTGGTAAATCATTATACACAATTAGGTCTATTTTCAGGTGTTGTCTATTAATGTTCTGTTCTGATTCTATGTTTGTTCTCCTATTGTTTTGTATGGAGTTAAGTCACATCATTTAAAATCAACCATCTGATTAAGCAGTCTCTCCCTTTACCCCTCTCAGTAGTCCTTAATAATGACTTATCTGCTTTCTGTCTTTGCGGATATTTTACATAAACAGCATTGTGTAAAAGTGACCTTTTGCAATAATATTTTATTTCATAGATAAACCAAAGTTTCTGTATTAATGAGTACATCGATCAATTTGGGATTGTTTCCACCTTATAACTATTATGAATACTTATGTTATGAATAAGTCTTTCTCTGAATGCCTATTTTGAACACTTTTGGGATATACACCTCAGGGTGAAATTACAAATGGTAATTTTGTATTTCATTTCCTGAAGAACAAACTGCTTTTCACAGTATCTGAATCATTATATATGCATACCAGCAATGTACAGGATTCCACTGTTGAATATAAGTGGAGAGCAGGCAACCTTATTTTGTTCCTGATCTTAGGTTGAAACTTTCAGTTTTCGCCATAAGTACAGTGTGAGCTGAGGGGTTTTTACAGACATCTTTTATTGTGTTTAGGAATTTTCTTTACAATCCTAGATTTTTGGAGTGTTTTCATTATAAAATAAAAAGGTTGCTCTTTGCCATGTGTATTTCCTATCAATTGAGATATTCAGGCAGATATCCCTTTCATTTTATTAACATACGTATTGCATACAGAACCACCTTTATGTTCCTAAGATAAATCCAATTTGGTCATGATGTATACTCTATTAATAGGTTGCTGGATTTGCTACTAGTTGGCTAGTATTTTGTTGAGGATTTTGGCATCTATATTCAAAGAGACTGCTCTACAATTTTCTTGTGATGCCTTTATCTAGCTTTGGAATCAGGTTAATACTGGCCTTATAAAATGAATTAGGAAGAATTTAAAAACGATCACTATAAATTCTTTCAGTATTTAGTAGAATTTATCAGTGAAGCCATTTGGTTCTGGCTTTTCTCGGTTGGGAAGATTTTGATTATTGGTTCAATCTCTACTTCTTATAGATTAGTTCAGATTTTTCTATTTCTTCCTAAGTTAGTTATAGTAATATATGTGCTTCTAGGAATTAGTCCATTTTACATTAGTTATTAAGTGATATGCAATTGTATATATTATAGTATCCTCTCACAATCCTTTTCATTTCGATAGGATATATTGTTAATTAGCCTAATTTTTTAAAAGAAGTATCATTATTATTTTACTTGATTTTATTTTATTTGATACATGGTCTTACTAAGTTGCTGAAGTTGGCCTCAAACTTATGATCCTCCTGTTTTAGCCTCCCAGGTAGCTGGGATTACAAGTGTGTACCACCAGCACATCCAGACTAAAATGCTATTCATTTGAGTCTTCTTTTTCTGTCAGTCTAGCTAAAAGTTTACGAATTTAGTTGATGTTTTCAAAAAAACAACTAATGTTTTAATGAAACTTTTTGTATTTTTTTTATTCTCTGCTTCATTCATAATTTTTTAAAAACTCCCTTTCATTTTCTAGCTTTGGTTTTAGTTTATGCCTTTTCTATTTTTCTAAAGTTAGCTTAGGAGATTTGTGGTGTCCTTATTTAATGTAAATTTTAGTCTAATGTAAATTTCTAAGTACTAATTTTGCTTATCCCATAAATTTTGGTACATTCATCTCAAAATATTTTCTTATTTCCCATTATTACTGCTGTGAATTACTGCTTTGATCCATTGGGGTTCTTTTTAAAGAATGTTTGTTTAATTCCATATATAAATGAATTTTCTAGGTTTCCTTCTGTTATTAACCTCTAACTTCATTCTGTCACAAAGAAACCTTTTATGAGTTTGATTTTTTTATTTTATTAAAATTTGTTCTGTAGTGTAATATGATCTATCCTAAAGACTCTTCCCTTTGCATATGAGAATTTTTTTGTGCTATTTGAGTCTATTTGCTTATCAATCTTGTGTTTAGTTCTTTTATCCATTTTTGAAAAGAGAGGAATTATATTCTCAAGCTCTTCTCATAGAAATGTCTATTTATCGCTTCATTTCTGTTAATATTTCACATATTTCAAAGTTACAGTTAAGTGTATGTATAGGTTTATTGTATTGTATCTTCTTGATAGAATAACCTTAACCAATATCTCAAATCTTGTTTGTCTCAGGGAACAGATTTTTATTTAAAGTCATTTGTTTGTGATTTTAGTATAGCCACTCTAGTTCTCTTTTTGGTTACTATTTTGCATGAAATATTCTTTATCTCTCACCTCCCAACCTCTGCACTTCTAAATAACTTGTGTCTTTGGAATCCAAGTGAGTCTCTTTATGTTTACAGATAGCGGACAGTAGGATCATATATGCTTATCCGTTCTACCGGACCTATCCTCTAATCAGAGATTTTAGTCCATTTGAGTAGTAGTAAAGTAACTACTCTGAAGGAAGGATTTATTTCTGTCATTTTGCTACATTTTTCTACATTATTTATGTCTTTCCTTCCTCAGCTTCTCCATAACTGCCTTCTTTGGTCATTATTCATTTTTTTTTCTAGTTTGTTGATTTAGTATCATTTATTTTTCTGCATATTTTTAAAGAATCTTTCTTAGTGTTTACTTTGGGGATAACAATTGACATTTTAAATTTATAAAGCTTAAGTTTGAATTAAAATCAATGTAATTTCAATACTGTAAACAATTCTGCTCCTTAATAGCTCGGCCCTCCCCATTCTCAGAAATCACACAATTATACATCCAGTGTCCATAAACACAGATTTATAATCATGGGTTTTATCTATTTGTCTTTCAATTCATGTGGGGAAATAAAGAAGTCTCAAGACAAAAATACAATTACACTGTTTTATATTTTTCTTTGTAGTTTTTGTTACTTAGGGTAAAAAAAAGACTAAATAAGCCCTCTAGTTTCACTTGTCTTAGTTGACTTAAAAAATCACTAATTTTGGAGATTATATAGCTGGGTAATACATTATTAGTTCCTCACTAGTCACTCTGCTGAGTAGTTATGCCAATAATGGTTGCCTGTGTTACTTTATAAGATCTCTGGGGCCACTTTTGCTGAAAACACGGATTCTTCACTTGAGCTGGCAGATATCCAATAAGGTGACTGGAACAAAGAGAAAAAAACTTGGCATCTCTGTCTTCACAATGTTCCTGTCTCCTTTGGAGCTTTAACCTTTGATCTAAAAAAGACCTTCCAGCTACCAGGACCTGAAGCACCAGACTGTAAGAGGAGTGCAAAGAGGTGGCATCCAAGTTCCTGCAAGATCTTTGCCTTTTCCAGGAAAACACATTAGCTTATCTCTCTTCCTCATTATTTCTATTCAGTGGCTTGAAAAACTGTTTTGGAGCAAGGCTTCTCCATTGTTTGGCCACTGAATAAAGTTCTTACGTCTCTCATCAAGCTATCTCTTGAGACAATGGCCTTACCAAGCAGCAGCAGAATCAGATATTTTCTCCTTACATTGTTGTGGTTTTTTTCTTTATTTCTTTAATAGTTTTCAGTCTGAAAGATTACTTTGAATATTTCTTATAGGACAGGTCTATTAGTAATACAATCCCAAGTTTTTATTTATCTGAAAATATCTTAGTTTTTTTTCTTCAGTTTTGAAGACTAATTTACAGATTGTAGGATACTGGGATGAATGTTTTGTGTTTTTGTCTTTGTTTTCTCCTTCCAGCACTTTAAATATGTCATCTTTACCTTCCGACTCTCACAGTTTCTGGTGAGAAATTAACTGTGAATCTGACTGAAGATCTCTTGTACAAGAAAAGTCACTTATTTCTTCTTGCCTTTAAGATCCTCTTTGTCCCAGGCTTTTAATACACTGACTAAAATGTGTATTGATGTAGACTTTATCTTATTTGAAGTTAAGTTTAATGTTCTTTTTTGTTATACATGACAGTAGAATATATTTTGACATATCATTCACAAATGGAGTATAACTTCCCATTTTTGTGGTTGTACAGATGTGGAGTTACGTTGGTTGTGCATGCGTACATGAACATAGAAAGGTATGTCTGATTCATTCTACTGTCTTTCCCATTCCCACCCACCTCCCTTCCCTCACTCTATCCTGGTCCAATCCAGTGAACCTCTCCTCCTCCTTATTATCCACCCTTCCACCACCACCTATTGTGAGTCAGCATCTGCCTATCAGAGAGAACATTTGGCCTTTGGTTTTGTGGGGATTGGCTTATTTCACTTATTGTGATTGTCTCCAATTCCACCCACTTACTGGCAAATGCCATAATTTCATTCTTTTTGTTCCAGCCAGTTTTCTTGAAATATTCTTTCTTCTCCTTTTATTCTTGGAATCCTCATGTGGGAATATTTGTTCATTTCTTGTAATACTTTGAGAAACCAGCCTCTACCTCAGTTCAAGCCTGTCCAAGGAAGGGGGCATGACCCTTGTCCTTGAAAAGACCCACAGAGCACTCCTAGGCACATACCCACCCTGCTGAGTTGTTATCTACAAATAACAGGAGAGATCTGCTGCACCAGGTGTCCCTGACTCAGTCAGGCTAGGTAGGGACCCATAGCAACCTCCAATCAGCATGAGACAGGGAAAATACCTGGGATGCCAGATGACCCTCCCAGTAGTTTATGGTGGTTGGTAATATGTTGGGAAACTACTTAGTTCAGCATGTACTCCCCTCGTGGCTTAAACCAATCAGTTCAAGCGAATCCCCCTCTTGTACTAACCAATCATCCTTACCCAACTTGTTCCTGCCAGGGGATGTGCTAGTCATGTTTTAGAGTTGTTTTATGATTTTCCCGCGGTGTGTGATGATTTGCTAAGAGATGCTATGATGTATGTGAAGTCCCTGCCTTCCCCAAAGAGTGTATAAAACTGCTGCAGACCCTGGGCTCTGGGCCTCTCAGTGTCACCAGTGGCTGTGTGTGCACAAGGACCCAGCTAGCTCACAATAAACACCTCTTTGCTGCTTACATGGATCTTGGTCCCTGGTGGTCTTTTGGGGGTCCCGAATTCGAGCATAACAAATTCCCTTAGGTTTATTGGATATATTTCATTTTCTTCATGCTCTAGTCTTCCATTTCAGACTGGATATTCTCTATGGACCAACCAAGTTTACTGATTTCTTTCTTCTGCTTGTTCAAATCTGCTGTTGAACCCCTTTAGTAAAGTTTATAGTTTCAGTTATTTTACTTTTAGTTCCAGAATTTGTTTGCTTAATTTTTATAATTTCTCTCTTCATTGATATTCTCTATTTGTTCAGACATCATTCCCTGGTTTCATTTAGTTCATTGTCTATAGTTTCCTTTATCTCATTAAGTATCCTCTTTTCTAAGGACATTTGAAACAATTGATTTGCTGGGAGCCATCAGCCAAGTAGGTATGACAAATTCCTTGCCAGCTTACTCCCATGCTGTCTAGTGGAAGGACTTCTGAAAGGTGACCTTGCTCAAGGACCAGGGCAGGATCCGTGTTTAGGGTGTTCCCCCTTTAGAATAGGGCAGTTTAGCATAATAGGAGAGTAGGGTGTTTCCCCTTTAGAATAGGGCGGTTTAGTAATAGGAGATTAGGGTGTTCCTCTTTTGGAATAGGGCGTATCCTGCTGCTGAGTTCCTCTTGAGTGCTTAGGGTCAGACAGTATATTTTGGGAGACAGAAGCCCATGCGGAGTGAATTTTGGCAGAGCAGTGGATTTGGGAGAAGTGGATTTGGGCAGAGAACCTGGATTCCCCCAGAACGTGTTTGTAGACGGCCGGTGTGAGTTCGGGAATAAAGAATTGCTGTTTGAATCTACAAGCTGTGTGGAGACTCGTGATTTGTGCCCAGCCGAGAGACTGCGGCATTGATTTATTATCTTTGTCTAGTAAGTCCAAATTCTGGGCTTCCTTGGGTATAGTTTACAGTTTATATTAGTTGGTTTTCTTCTTCTCCTTCTCCTTTTTCTTATTTTTCTTGTTATAAAGAGGCCAAACTTTTTTCCTCATAGTTTCTATGAAAAATTTCACATAATTTCTAATTTCAAACTTTCTATTTTGCTGTTATATTTGTTGTAGAAAACTGGACATTTCTCATATTTTAATGTGAAATCAAAATTAGATTAACCTTCCCTTATTAAATTTGTTTTCCTTGTTTGTTCTGAGCTGCTGTTTGCTTAATGACTGTTCTATAGACTTTTGAAATGTCTTTATTCTTTGTCATGAGTGACTAATGAAATCTGTTTTCTTTGCTAACTGATGAGTTACTGTTTTGTCTGAGTTACTTTATATGCCTGAAAACAAAGAAAGCAAAAAAATAAAATAAAAAAGTTCTCCCAATCTTAGCAGTCTGCTCTATGTAGAGGTGCTCTTTTAGTGCTTACCCAGGCTGTTACAACCCTGCCTCTGCCTCCAGTTCCTGCTGTGCCAATCTCCTAATATTAGTTGGAGGTAGAAAATTGGGGAATTCCTCAGTATTTTCTGAGCATATTTCCAGTCCTCATCATATCTGTGTCTTTCTGGACTTGCCAGTCTATTGGAAGCTTTGAGACTTCTATTCCCTCTATCTCCCTTTCTAATTTCTTAGATCCCAGGGATTTGGAGGGTTTTTGTTTTGTTTTTTAATTTGTATGTGGTGCTGAGGATCGAACCCAGTGCCTCACAGGTGCAAGGCAAGTGCTCTACCACTGAGCTACAGCCCCAGCCCTGTCCTAGGCATTTTTGATCTGTCTAATGCTCAATCCAGTTTTTATCCATTACCCCAGGCTGATTGTGGCAAGTTTGTGACTTTAAATGCTTTCGGAAAACACTGCCTGAAAACTAGCCCAGCCCTGTGATTGCTACACGTGAGGAAAAACAAAGGCAAGCCTTTGTGCTGGTCTTTTAGGGACTTGTCAGGCAGGTCAAGGCACTCAAAAGAGCTATTTGGAAATAAGGTCCCTCATGTTCCCTCTGGCACTAGTAATTTCTATCACAAGTGTGAGATGCCCTCTTCCTGACTACCCCTGATACAGGGATAGTATCACTGTGAGCAGGCATTTTTAAAAACACCATGGTGCTCTCCTAGTACAATGCATCAGATTTCATAAGATTTTCCTTGGTTATCCTAATTTTTTTTTAGTGGAGTCCAGATTATCACAAATGACAATTCTAATGTATGTACTTATTTTTTTGACAATTTTCTCGTTGTTTTTCTGTAGGAATGGAGTCTTAGAAACTCTTATGTTGTCATTTCCAGTAAACTTCATCTTTATATTTTTAAAAAGTGTATTTTAAAATTTAATGTGAAAAATCCTACTTTCAATTTCCTACTCTTTTTGAAGTAAACTTAGTCAACTGCAGATTATCAAAATTTCAACATGAATAAAAAACAATAAAAGAAGCATGAAAGTTTCTTACCATTCTGCAAAAGAAGTTTCAACCTGCCAAAATAAAAGATCTCAATAAAAATCAAATTTTAAACATCTCAAAAAACAATTGGTAAACTTCACTTAAACTTGAACTCACTGACAAATTAGTCAGTTCTCTACTTCACATACCTGCTATAGTTTGGTAAAACTATGCTCTGTTGATTCCCAAACCAACTCCAATCTTTCTACGATTACTCACACTGAATTTTTTTCACTTTTCACTTCTGTGTTTCTAAATATTACCCATTCATCAAAGGCCAATTCAAATGCTGCTTATTCCCCCAAAGACTTCCACCCAATAAGAAATGCATGAAATCTATTGAATCTTAATTTGCTACCAAATAATGGTAAATATAAAATTATACACAAGTTTCACATATATATTTAATTTTCCATAATATTGTGCTTCTTCTGGACTTCAAATTCCTTGGCAGGGGTCATATTCTACAAATATATCTTAACAATAATGTGGCCTGTAAAAGTCATACATTAAAAAAACAATAGGGCTATAAAAATCAGAATGGTACATATTTTATAAATGATTTTTATTAATTAGTTACACATAATTAATTGTTCTCAGTTCCTATAGTCTACCAAAATCTGGTTACACACAAACATACACACACACACACACACACACACACACACACAACAAAATAAATAATCAGTGTATATATATTTTAGGAGAATTTTCAGAAATAGAAAGCTGTCAGATTAGATTGATAATGAAAACAGACCAAAACAAATTCACTTCACAACACACAGATGAAAACTGTTTCAGGATAGGGCCAAGGCTCTGTGTAGCTCCTAAGGAAATCAGCTTGCAAAAAAAAAAGTAATAAAGATTTAAGATTCTTCACATTTACCTGTAAATGCTCAATGGGTATTTAAAAGCAAGATTAAAACTGCCTCAATTTTGCATCTGTCTCCTTTATTCTGAGTCTCTTGGATTCCAGAACAAATGTTTTAATCTATAAACATCTTGGGAGGATTCTAAACTACCTATCAGGCCACAGGAATTTTCTCAGTACCAAAAAGGCACTGCCTGACTAATCCTGAGATAATAATGTACCACCACCATGCCTGCCCAAGATCACCTGCTTTTCCAGCTGTGCAAACCTCCCCAGCCATGTAAAGCTCAATCCTTGCTTACATTCCCCTTTCTATAAAACCTCATTGTCAGCCCCTCAAAGTCAGGGATAGGGATGCAGATCCTCTGGTCTTCCTGGTGTCACAATACTTATTAAAGTTCCTTTCCTAATTTTCACCATTACTTCTTCTGCTTAGTTTTTGGATTGGGCAGTGGGACCTGATTTGTTGGGACCTCCAGAATCCAGCTTCTGACCTACTGCTCCCAGTATCAAGAATAAGTAGATTATTGTCAAAGTAAACAATTGAAGAAATGAAGTGTCTGAGATGAATGAGTCCTATTGCTTTGCATCCAAAGAATCCAGAATGCAGGGCTGAAGATGTGCCTTCTAGTTGTTGCACACATAAGATCTCTAACCATGTGGAAGATTTATCTAAAATGGAAAGGTTGGGCAAGCATGGAATTGATGGTGCTAGAGAGAAGTAAAGAAAAACCTACAGAACTAGGCTAGATTCTCACAGTGGGCACAAGGGTAGGTGATTACAATAAATAAATAAATGCAATTAATTCGGGAATAGACAGACCACTGCAAATTGCTTTCCTCAATATACTATCTCTTATTTCAAAGAACCCCAGTAAAATATTCTATTTAGGTGATACAAAACTTTGATATAGGTATACTCCAAGAAATGCTAAAAACTTACCAAACAAACATAAAAGCCCAGGAACACATGCTTGAAATCAATAGTCAGTCCAATCTGTCACTTACAAATTTAAAGGACGATGAAAATTATACAAGTACTTAAAGAAAGATTGTAGTATAAAAAATGAAAAAAAAAAAACACTTTGTACAACCAGAGGAATGAGAAGTTATGCTCCATTTGTGTACAATGTGTTAAAATGTACTACTTTAATTAGAACAAATAAAAAAGCAAAAAAAAAAATTAAAGAAAAAATAAATATGTATGAAACATTTTTAAAAATAAGAAAATTTACTTCAGATGTAACAGAAATACTGGAATGAACAAAATTTAATATCATAATAAATAAATTCAAAGCATATGTCTTTATTCTTTCTAGCATCCAAAATACAAAAATGAAACTTACTACAAGAACATCATTATTCAAATATGGACTAGTTTAAAATAAGTGATGATTTCAACAGAACATCATAGGATGAAAAAATCTACATATATAAGAGAATCTAGTTTGTTAGAAAATTTACATTTCAAATCAATGGAGATGGAAAATTCAATGTACACTGGGCTAATTTCAATTTCATGTGGAAAAAACTAAGTATCATATTTGCCTCATTCAAAGCAACCTTCCAATGGTCTGAAGAACTAAATACAAAATGTAAAAATTATACAAATTTTAATAATCTTGAGATTTTTTAAACAATTCAGAAGTATTAGCATTTGTATGATTCTATGATTTGTGTAACCAGATTTTCAATAAAATCCATTTTTTCTGTATTAAAATTTTTCTGTATTAAAAATGATTATAGTTAAAGGACTAATAAAAGTGAATAAAAAAATAAAGTTTGCAATTAACATTGCAAATAAAAGATTACTATTAATGTTTCTAAAAATATGGAAATGCAACAGATAAGAAAAATGAAAAAGATATATAAATAAAAATTAACAGAAAATTAAATGCTAAAGAAACTTTATATGGCTAATTGATCTATGGGTGTGCATGTACACAATTACATACACACATGCACAGATATATTAATGTGTTGCAGAATCAATAATTCAACATTATCTATTCAGTAATTTGCCTATCTTTCCTAATACCTCCCACTCAGTCTTCTCAAAACAGGTTTTGGTGTTTGCTATTCTGCTGGAATTTTCTTGTGCTAATAGTATAATAGATACAATGGAATCTAAGAAACCCTAAAAGAGACTAAATTCCTCTACATAACAAAAAAAAAAAAATGGGTGAATACAATTTTATTAACAATCCCAGTGAATATTTTCACATATATAATAAGTTATTCTAAAATATGTGTAAGAACTATGTATCAACAATACTGAAAATAACTAAGAGAAAAATAATCTTCCATGCCAGATCTCAAAGCATATTTTTAAGCATGTAAGGGAGTGAAATATTCTATTGAAATAAAAAGATAAAACCTGGTAGTGAGTAAAAGAGGTACATAGATGGAATCTATTTGAATACTTGACATATGATATATGTGGATAGCTAGTTTCTAAGAAATGACCAGATTTGCAATAAATTCCTTATGGAGAAAAAAATAAAACATTGTTTATTCTTACATGAAAAGTCAATTTCACACTTAAGCAATTAAATCTCAAATGGAAAACTAAAGTTTTAGAAAATATGAAGTAAACATTTTGTATGACTCTGTAGTATAAGAAGACTTCTTAAGACACAAAACACTTAAAGGTAAAATGATAAGTTTAAGTACATTAAAATTAATAATCCTTTTATTAAAAGATATAGAGTAAAAAGAAAAGTCACAGAGAGAAAATTATTTCTAATACATTTAATTTCCTGATGATGCTGATTTGTACCTATAAGTCAATAAGAAGATATGTGTAAACCCAAAAGAACATGGGCAAAAAATAAACATGCCTTTTGTAGAGAAGAGAATCAGTGAGAATATTAATAGGTTCAAAATTAATTAATAATCCAGAAAATATTATCTCTTGGTTTTGGAAACTGACAATACAGGGTCCTGGACAATGCAGAACTCTACATCAGGCTGAGTTACATGATAGTGATAAAAGCCACTTGAAATCAGGTATCTATCACATGTGTCAGGAGCAAACTGTTAAGAGGCATTTCAATGAATTGTGATATAAATACATAAAAAATTTAAAGTCCTCAATGCTTAATTGATATTTTATTAATAGTACATCAGAAAATGATGTGTTGTATAAAGATAAAAGCAAACTCAACCAAATTTTTAGAAATAGAGATGAATTTGGCATGGAGAAACACTTTAGGAAAATATATTCAAAATATTACTTCAGCAGCAATTTTGTAAAAGAACCAAATTTCTAGGTACCTGGTATTGAAATGCTAATATATAAGAACAAATCTCAATATTATGTGTAATTATAATGCACCAGGAAGGGGAGGGAAAGGGTTGGGGAGATAGGAAGGATAGTAGAATGAAACAGACATTATTATTACCTTGTGTATATATGTGAATGCATGACCAATGTGATTCTGAACCTTGTATACTCAGAAAAATGAGATATTATATCCCATCTGATTCAAATGTATGATATGTCAAGGTCATTGTACTGTCATGTGTAACTAATTAAGACAAATTTAAAAAAATAAAATAAAATAAAAATTTTAAATACTAAGTATATCCTCTCACTCATCTCCAAAACACAGGACATAAATCTTCTCTTTCTAAATATATTATTCCCAGTAATAAGTTTCAAACTATCCCCTAAAACTCTTTGCAATAACGATTAATTCACAGTCTGTGGCAAGACATTAAAAAACCTTTTATAAGATAATACATTTTGTTAAGCTTCATGTCCCTCCATATACTCTTCCCTACCTCTGGCTAACTCTCCTCTCTCAGGGCCCTATTCATGCAATTTCTCTCTTAACCCAATTTAATCCTTACCTCTTTCCACAATGACATCTTTGCCCTCCTAAACTTAGGATAACTTTTACCCTTAAAATTTCATGTGACATTTTACTGACCACTTCTGTAATCATTAGTATGTTTGTTGTGGTTGTCTCTGTGTGTCTGCTGTCTCTGTCTTTCTCACATTAGATTGAAAGACCTGGATGTAAAGAATCCACACATAATTCATCATTATCCATAGTACCTCCTGGAACTTGGTACATTATAGGCATGGGACTGAATATGAATTGTTCACAGTGGCAAGGGAGATACACATCTTGTCATGAAGACCCAATGGTACAACCTCCAGATGGGAGAAAAATAACAGCATAAAAAGAAAGAGGAACATATGGCCTGTTCATAAGAAAAAATAAATTAAAAGAAACCATCCCTGAGGAAGCCCAAGCCTTGGCCTTACTAAACAAAGAATTTAAATCTACTGTTTTAAGTCTTTTCAACAAATTAGAGAAAACCATGGACAAAGAGCTGAAGGACTACTACATTTCAACAAAGCAAAGCTATCCATAGAAGATAAAAATTCACAATAGCTAAATTGTGGAACCAACCTAGATGCCCTTCAGTAGGTGAATGAATGGGGAAACTTTGGTATATATACACAATGGAACATTACTCAGCATTAAAAGAGAATAAAATCATGGCATTTGCAGGTAAATGAATAGAGTTGAAGAATATAATGCTAAGTGAAGCAAGCCAATCCCAAAAAACCAAAAGTCGAAAGTTTTCTTTGATATGAGGATGCTGATTCATAATGGCGATGGGGTGAGGGGGAAGCATGAGAAGAAGGGAGGAACTTTATATAGTGCAAAGGGGAGGGCAGGGGAAAGGAGTGAGTATGGGGGTAGGAAAGATGGTGGAATGAGTTAGACATCATTACCCTAAGTACATGTGTGAAGACACGAATGGTGTAAAAATACTTTGTGTACAATTAGTGACTTAAAATATTGTGCTCTATATGTGTAATATGAAATGAATTGCATCCTGCCATGGTGTATAACAAATTAGAATAAATGATTTAATTTAAAAAAGAAATTAATAATGTAAAACAAGTAGATTTTGACGGTAGAATGGTGGGCAGACACAATCAATGGAGAAAGATCTTTGTAAAAGCAAAAGATGGAATGCAGTTAAGTAGTAGTCCTAGGCTGGCGGGGAGTGGGGGGAATCTTCCCTTGTAAGGCAACAGGAATAATTTGTGGAATTCAAGGATGTTAACAGGTAGGATAACAACAGTTTGAGACATTTTTTTTTTTTTTAATTATCACTCCTAGTTTCTTTGGGAAGAAACAAATGAAGGTGTAGTGAGGTAGAGTATTTGGTGCTTTAACAAAGAACAGAATGATAGGAGTGGCCAGCATGGAATGTCAGAGAAAGTTCTGGTTGACAAAAGAATAACTTCTGAGCACTAGTAAAGGCACATTGAGGTTGATCTTGGTTATTGTTTAATAGATTGTGACACATTTGGATTATTGTGCAATGTCCTCCAGCACTGCTCAGCAGCCCCAGTGTAGGAGTGGAGACAGCGGATCAAAGAGATTTTCAGCTAGCCTTTTGTAAGAGTAGAGGAATGGTAGGATAAAGAAATAAAGGACCAAACAAACCAGTTACTGAGTGTTTTAAGTGAGTAATGAATTAAGCAGAAAAGCAAAGGAAAGACGGAAAGGATAGAACAGGAAATAGCGGCTATGTCAGGGTTTGAAATGTCCTTAAATTTCAAATAAAATATAACATTAACAGGATGAGAGAACTCAAAGTACCAAAGACTTAGTAGAGAGCTGGATGATTGAATGTGAGGTTTCAGAGTTAAAACAGATGTGAGATTGTAAACAGAGCCACATTTTTCAACTAGAATTATAAGTATTTCAGCGTTCATGTCTTGGGTCCACATGGATGACACACTGTCAGGGAGACTTGTCATTGCACAGTGGTGAAGAGGGTGTGTTTAGGGGCCAGACATGGTTAGCCTAGATGTTAGTTCCACACCTGACCTTGTGGAGCTCAGGGGAAGCCAACCTCTGAAGTTATTTTTCTCCTTTATAACTGGTGATCACCACAGTTTCTACTTCCCAAGGTTTCGATAGGGATTCATGAAATCATGCATAGTAAGTGTTTAATACAGTCTATGATATAAAATATTTGAAAAATATTAACTTTATTATCATTGCTATTGATGATAATGCTGTCACCTCTAAAACACATTCTTAATATTTTTAAGAGTGTCTTCAAAATACTTTCTATATTGTTCTTTTGAATCATGGTAACATTCTCAGGACTTATATTGATTAAACGAAGAGAAATATTCCGATTAGGTAGAGCTCTTATCAAATTAAATAAGACTATCAATAGCCTAGGCAGTCTAGAAAAATAATGTGCAAGAAAAAATAAGACAAAATCTTTTTTCTTGTATGGAAAGTTATCCAGGCAACTGCAATTTGCAGTTCCACCATTTTTCAATATTTTCTGATGATTTGTAGAAATAAAATATAGAGAAAATATTTATAGTAACTACCCTGAGGAGTTTGTCTTTCAAGATCAAATTGCAAGTAAACTGGTGGGAGTGAAAAGACAAGTTTCTGGTACATGCGTCACTGCCAATCATGAGCTCTGCTGTGTTCATTCCCACTACAGTGGAAATCATCATAATCTAATGGACAAGTGAATTACGTAATGCTTAATCAAAAAATATTTTTTTATAAATTTATTTATTTATTTATTTTAAGATAGAGAGAATTTTTAAAATATTTTATTTTTTAGTTCTCGGCAGACACAACATCTTTGTTTGTATGTGGTGCTGAGGATCGAACCCGGGCCGCACGCATGCCAGGCGAGTGCGCTACCGCTTGAGCCACATCCCCAGCCCCTCAAAAAATATTTTGACCATTCACTCATTTAGTGCATTTCATACTGTAATCACTTACCAGCATTACAATTGCTTAGAGAACTTCATCTAATGAAAGATAAAGAATACCCTGGTTAATATAAATACACAATCGACTATTACTCAGCCCTAAAGAATGAAATTATGGCATTTGCGGGCAAATGGATGGAGCTGGAGAATATCATGTTAAGCAAAATAAGCCAATCCCCAAAAAATCAAAGGCCAAATGTTTTCTGTGATAGGCAGACGCTTATTCACAAAATAGAGTACTTTGGATTAGGCAGAGGGAAAGAATGAGAGGAGGGAATATGGAGGTAGGAAGGATAGTAGAATGAATCAGACAATTATTACCCTATGCACATATATGATTATACAACCAGTGTGATTCTACAACATGTACAACCAGAAGAAGGGGAAGTTATACTCCATTTTTGTATGATATGTCAAAATGCATTCTACTGTCATGTATAAATAATTAAACAAACAAAAAAAGCTGTGAAACAGACTTTCCTATATGCAACAGAATATTGTTGTGTTTTGTCTCTAGGTTTGTGTTTTTAATTCTTAAACACTTGATATTTTTGTTGGCTTTTTGTTTTTCTTTATGAATAGATTTCCACTAATAAGTCCTGAACTCACGAAAATTTCAAGCATTCATGTACAAACAAAAGAATGGCAAGTTATACTCTATGTACACATACTGTTTTAAAATACATCTACTGTCATGTATAACTAAAAAATAGCAAATAAAAAAATTTAAAAGAAGAAAAACAGGCACTGGGATTGTGGTTCAGTGGTAGAGTGCTCGCCTAGCATGCATGGGTCACTGGGTTTGATCCTCAGCACCACATAAATGTAAAATAAAGATATGTGTCCACCTATAACTAAAAAATAAATATTAAAAAAAGAAGAAAAACAAATAAGCAAGCATGATTCCTGTAGGAAACTCCAATAACCATCAGCAGTTGCTACCAGCCTTACAAAACCACAATTGTTTTCTATCCTTATAGATTCACCTATTTTTGACATTTCATATAATTGGGATCATATGATGAGTGATTGTGAAACATAATTGACAATTTAGAAAAAAGTGAAATTTTCTAAAGAAAACTTCTGGCCTTGGGAGGGCCTCCCCCTCATTTTCTGTGATCTAGACTTCACCCTAGTCCCACAGAAATGCACCCCCAATCACCGAGAAAAATCTGGCTTCTATGGAGGAAGTATGGAACTGAGCAAAGATAAAACATCAATTACTTCATTTCAGCTGTTTTCAACTTTGTGGACCTCAGCAGGAGGGGCTTAAATAAAAATGTACCAACAAACAAACATCCTCCTCTCTTTTGCTGTTTGCTGGACTCTCCGTGGATTACCCTGTCCTCATCATTGTACCAGGCTTTTCCAACAACTAAAGTCACAAAACATGAGATTTGGGGGATTTAAGAAGATAATTAAGCCACTTGCTTGCGTTGACAATTAACTTTAAAATCCAGAGGAATGCAGATAATCTACAACTCAAAATAATTTTTTGTTTGTTCAACTAATTCATCTTGGGAATTACAATGCAGTCTGGATTGAAGGCTCCAGATGGTAATCACTAAGCTTGTGTTCCTCGGCCTTGTTTTACCCTCTATACACATAGCTCCTCTGGGACCCATGAAAAGGTAGCCCTGTCCATTCCCCATCACTGGATTTGTACAAAACAGAGATCAGGACTGTAGGCCATGCATAGTTATGTACCCAAACAAACAGGAAAGTGTTCCATTTCCTCTCAAGGGTACAATGAGTTGACACTTTATTGGCCAAAAAGTTGAAAAGAAATATGTCTTTTCTGCATTTCACTCAAGCATTCTGGAACTACTAAAATGTACCCAGGCACATATTCATAAAAATTTAGTATGTTTTTGCAAGAAAAATATTCATTTTAAATATTTCTTACAAAGGTAGCTTTCTTACCAGATAGTGGGTTTTATTCTTATGGTAACTGATTCTGAATTATGATCTAAAGGAAAATATCATATTAAATATTTTCATAAACATCTGTATGTGATGAACAGGGTGACATGTTCCTGTAATCCCAGCGGCTCAGGAGGCTGAGGCTGAAGGATTGTGAGTTCAAAGGCAGTCTCAGAAACTTAAGGAGGCCCTAAGCAACTTAGTGAGGCCATGTCTCCAAATAAAAATATAAAAATGTCTGGGTAGGGATTGAGGATTTAGCTTAGTGGCTGAGCGCTTGCCTAGCATGTGCAAGGCCCTGAGCTCAGAACTTGGCCCTGTGGGGGGGAAAAAAGGCTGAAGATGTGACTCAGTGATTAAGTCCCCCTGGATACATTCCCAGTACAAAAAAAAAAGAAAGAAAGAAAAAAGAAAGAAAAATTCATATTCTTTTACTTTTTTTGAAATAATAAATACTATTAGCTTTTATTTATCAAAAAATCACAAGCTGCCTTTAAAGATTAATTTCCAGTCATGTTTACTTAATTTTCTTTAACTTTTGAGGAAATCTAGACTCCTATGACAAGTTTGTTTAGCTTATGTTACCAAAAGTTCATTTTTTCAATTGAGTATGGTAAATCTTTTTCTCACTCTGGTGTTTGTCTTCTTCAAGCTTTTTGTTTATTCAGTTGGCTTGCAATATATTTACACAAGAAAAGCTTTTTTCCCCCAGTTTTCCTGAAGATGTGCAATAAAATATCTCATAAGTTGTTTCGTCTAAGGTGATCTCTTTCTGTTGTTGTTATTTTGTGCCAGGGATTGAACCCAGGGGTGCTTAACCACTGACTCACATCCCCAGCCCTTTTAATTTATTTTTTAATTTTGAGACAGGGTCTCACTAAGTTGTCGAAGCTGGCTCTAAACCCGTGATTCTCCTACCTCAGCCTCCCGAGCCTCATCTAAGATAATCTTTAGCTGCATACTAGCCACAATGTTTAGCTGCTGATCAATAATTCAGAGATAAAGGTGAGACTCAAGAGAAAAACGTGATCTTTGACAATAGCCTGTGTTTGGTGCCAGTTCTGCCTTGGGACCTTGGACAAGTTGCTGGATTATTTTAAAGTACTATTTCCATATCCAGAATATTCATTGATGAATTCATGATATCTAAGAGAAACAACATGGTAAAGCATGATTTTGATTTTATATTAGGATTTTGATAAATAGTAGGCATTAAAATTGTTTATTAAAACACATATGAATCTATTTTAACAACATGGACAACTGTTAATGAGAACACATATGAAGTACATATCAATAAATATGCATTTTCTTTTCTTGTTTCCTCTTCAAGGTCCCGAACATCATCAGTCCTATGACCTGCAAAACATTTTCTGAAGTATTCTGATTTGGAGAAATATAAAAGCAATATAAAATGCTCACCTAGAATGATACTAAATAATATAGAAATAACCATAACTAATATATATTGAAGACACAGCACATGCACTTATTCTAATACACTATAATTATCTCTCCTTTCCCATTTAAGGTCACAAAACCTGTCTCTCTAAAGCCTGTGATCTTAATGGTGGTACTAATTCCTCTTAAATGACATGACATCCTTAGCCAAGAACTGTGAGTGGCCCATCAGAATGTTCTCTGCACCAGACCCGGTAATGGTAGTGAAGGGGAAGAAATAGCACAGGTCTCTGTCAAACTTATCCCTCTGGTTGGGCAGTCTGATTCTGCATTAGTTGGAAATGCAAGATTAATAAAAGGTAGGCCAAGTTTTTGTTTTTTACAAATCATTTCCAAATCATCCTTTGAAAATAATGGAAAGTGACAGTGATTTCAGGATTGAATTTCCTTCAGAACCACAAACTTTAACAGGTTACAGAGGAAAAAAGAATGCTTTCATTTTCTTTCAATAGACCTACTAAGTATTTCTTTAGAAAAAAATAACTCATTAGAAAGAACACACTGTCCTTTTATATACCAACTTCCTCCTCTAATCATATAATCAGTTTAGTGTCCCAAAAATGATGTAAATACTATTTAATTTACTAGTCAAGTTGGCTTATGGAAATTACTACTTAGCATGATTGCCTCAGGATAAAGAACAAACAGGTAAGGGAAAAAATCTATTTAATAAGGTCATTTATCTTATTAAAGACACTATCATGTCTAGACTAACAAATTATGCATCTGAGCAAAAGTCTAAAATTATACCAATTATCAAAAAAAAAAATCAAAATAATTTCCCATGGTCTCTAAGTATCAGACCTACACTCTGTGGCATTTACAAAAATATTAATATTAGAAACAAGTCACTTACCTGTTTCATACGCCCCTGTATTTTTGACTCCACCTCTTCAATGTGTGAGATTGTTTTGTTGACACATGGTGCTGGGATGTTTACATTAGCACAGCTCTGACGTCGACATGGGTAGTTAAAGTAGAGGCCTGTATTCAACTCTAAAGGTAGAGCAGGTAGAGGAAATAGTCAGTAGTTATATACAGAGTTACACATCTTGTTGTTCAGGATATGCAAAAAAATATTCTTCTACCATATTAGTGCTAATATTCTTAAAGTTTCTCTGATAAATGGATTGAAAAGATGTTTAAAAATTATGAATAAGTTGGGTGTGTTGGTGCACACCCGTAATCCCAGTGGCTTGGGAGCCTGAGGGAGGAGGATCACAAGTTCAAAGCCAGCCTTAGCAATTTAGTGAGACCCTGTCTTAAAGTAAATAAAAAAGAGATAGATGTGTAGCTCAGTGGTAGAGACCCAGGGGTTCAATCCCAGTACCACACACACACCAAAAAAAAAAATTATATAATAAACTTCCAAAAATGTAAAAGCTAAAATAAAATAATCATTTGGGATGATTTCATGTAACAAATAAAAATAAACCTGAAAGAAGCCTGTTATAATGTTAATGTGTTCTACTACATTATGACAAAACATTGAAAAAAACTGAAAACCAGAAAACTAGTTTAATCCATTTTAAATAGATCCTGAATCACTAAGATGCAAATATATTTCAAATGCACCCTTCAAACAGATTCCACATCTTCCAATGTAAATAATATCTAAGTATTCATGTATTAAAGTTCTTCCTTGAATCCAGCAGGAGTTTCTCCTATTAAAAAATAAAAACAGGTCTCCTTCATCCTCATAATAACCTCATTTTCTACCTTCCATTTCTGAAAATTGGAGTCTCATTCGAAGAGTGATTGATGTTCTCACTATAGCATTCAAACTGTACTCATCATAAAATCCACTCAGTCCGATATGCCTCAGTGATTGTAATCCTGGCTTGTCCCAATCGACTGAAGGTTGCACAGAAGCAAGGCAAAGTTGTCCATGAAACTCCACCAAAGTGCTTACTTGCATTCCTGGGGCTCTCAGGACTCTATTGGGCGGGATTATAGTCGCAATCATTGATCTTAAAAGGGAAACGCAAAAATGCATTTGGTGTCTCAATGAGAATAGTGTGATGTCCTCATTTCAGTTGACCTTGGGGAACACAGAAGTAAGGCTGTTGCCATTTTCCATGACAGCCCCGTAGAGGTGGTAAATATTTGCAATATCTTCACTAGCTATAGTCTTTTAGATGAAGCTTTATAGAATCTTCCTCCAAAGAAACAATCTCTATAAAATGACATGTCTATTTCATTTATAAGTAAAAGTGTTCATTCTTTCCCATGTATTTGACTGTGTATGTATGTTTCTAACATTAACATTTAAAAGTAAGCACCAGCCACGAGACAAAGCTAAACACTTTCCATGCCACATTTTTGCTGACAATCTGATGAAACAATATTATTTTCTTCTTTTCATCGATGAAGAGATCAAGAGTTTAGATAAGTTACATACCTCATTCAAGTCCAAGGAGGTAGGTGGGAGAAATGAACTTGAACTACAATCTCCCTGGTTATAAAATGTAAACTACACTATGTGGGCTATTTTATTATTTTAAATGTATGGCAAAATAGAGTCCTCAAAATGTATTTCAGGGTATGTCAAATAGTCCACATATTGATTATTTTTGAATATTTGAATGTGTCTTCATTGTATCTGTGCTAATATCCTAATATATGTTAGCTTGCTTTGATCGTAATCTGAACACATATACTTACAATGACTATTCCATGTGTGTTCAATTCCATATTTCCTCTTTCTCTCTCTCTCTCTCTCTCTCTCTCTCTCTCTCTCTCTCTCTCACACACACACACACACACACACACACACACACATTTTGATCTCTGTGATTGTCAAAAGACCAAAAACCAAGCTGGTAAAAATTATATTATTGGGGCTGGGGTTGTGGCTCTGAGGTAGAGAGCTCGCCTATCATGTGTGAGGCACTGGGTTCGATTCTCAGCACCACATAAAAATAAAATAAAGATATTGTGTCCACCTATAACTAAAAAATAAATATTTTTTTAAATTATATTATTGATTTCCTATCTAAATATCTTAATAAGGACATTGTGGCCTTCCCTCTGGAAATAAGATTTCAATACACATTGAACAAGCAGGCAGTTGCTGTTACAATCAAAACATCTGTTTTCCTTCATTAGACGTAGGGGAAACAAGGTTAGTAATGATTCATTTCATATTTTTCTTGACTGTGCCACTCTTAGCCTCATTTTGTGAATACTAATTTATTTCCACACACTCCTACAGTTTAGGATTATGGTTTCACATATGGCAAAGGGGGGATATTAAATACTACGAAATTAAATTGGCAGTAAAATCTGTAAGAGACATGACATCATAAGCACCACAAGATGGAACCAGTACCTGGGAGTTCTTATGGCTGTTTGTATGCCAGTGCATGCTGGGTATAAGTTAAAACTTTTTATTTCTTTTTCATTTTTCACAGTTTAAGGAAACAGTATGATACAATCAAAATATCACAGAACAAGATGTCTATGATAACTTTTTTACTTGTCTGACAAATAGTTGTTTATCTTTAGTTAATACTCAGTCTCTAGTCCTCAGATTTCTCCATCAATAAATGAATGAGTTAGTAGGGGGTTATATGAGATCTTTTTTCACCCAAAATTCTGATACAATAAATTGATAGTTTTTGTCAAATGTCAATGGATGGAGCATGTCCTCATGCTGCCTGAATCCCAATGGTCAGGGTGGGTATTTAAAGCAGCTAACCCAAGCAGGACTCTCATCCTCTAAACAAGCCCCAGGCTCCAACTTTCTTGCTCAGAATCAATGCATAAAAAGCAAGATCCTCCTGGATCTAAGCCAGAGCTGAGGTTTGCTGAGACTTTGCAACATGAAACTTCCATTTGAGGAAAAATCAAGACTAGTTGATTACGCAGGCAAATGAAAGAGAAATATACTCTTGTTTATAAACTGTCAATTCTCCCTGCTCAGGGAATTTGATCCTTATATAATTTATTCACTCTGTCCCCATAATTTAACGTTTTATCACTACAGTCCTTTCTTACCCTCTGCTTTTAATATGTGCTTCCTTTATATCCATCACACCAATAATTCTATCAGCCTTTTATCTCATCTCAACACTCTTAGGAAAAAATTAGCTAAACACAAATTCCTTTACATATTGTTATAACTTTAAACATTTTGGTTTTTCTTTTCAGCCTGTAAAATAAGTCAGTGCTCTTAAGCTTAGAAATAATTCCTCTTCTATGTGAAGTCTGTTGTGATGAACAGAAAGTATTTTCAATCTTTTATGGAAAACAGATCTTTTTGTTTTTATTACACATGGGGGTGGATAAAAATACCTTTCATTGAATTGGAGTTATTATATTTTCAATGGACCTTGCACTGGTGAAGATACGTATTGACTCTGTAGAATAACATGCACAGGTTCTCAGAGATAGAAGTGAGTAAGGACTGCCCCTACTCCAGCCTCATTCCATGTACAAATGCCCCTGTTCAGTGATCACTTGTTGCTCTCCCTCTGACTCTTCAAAGTCTTCAGCTTGAGAACATTTACTTTAGCTTCACTGGAGTAATTGCATATCATCCAACAACTTTGCCTGACCATTTCCTATGATTTTCATTTTATGTTGTATTTTGCTATGACTAGCATTCCTTTTCAAACCAGCAGTTTATACCAGCAGCCATGGTATTCTCATGTTCTGATCACTTCTTCAAACTACAATTCTATACAAATATTAAAATCCCTCTTATATGAATCCTTCCCTATGAAAAATTCTCAATTTTTTTAGACATGAGTGAACCTACAATACTTACGGGTTTTCTCTACCAGAACTGATCCCACTGCATTTTGCTGTAGATTAGTATATCTATCTCCCCATCTACCTTCCCATGGAGATTTACATTCTTAGAGAAAGCACATTTACTGTCTTGAAACAATTGTTGAATAAATGAATGAGCAAATAAATTCCTCTATTGTATAAATCACATTGCAATCTGGTTTCTGTCCTCTCCACTTTATAGAAACTTCATTCCCAAAAACCACTAAGTGGGATTTCCACTACCGTCCCCGAAAGACTAACTGATATAGAACTGGTATGGCCGTTATAAACAACTCTAAATCTGGTTTAGAAACATGAGACAACTATTTTAAGACATTGGAAAATAGGCAATGCAAGGCTATGATTCCCCCCAAAAAGGGAAATCCATGAACCTGAGTCTCACAATCACTAAGCTCTCTGCCAAGGGACAATTTCTCAACTGTGATAGAGAGATCTGGGAAAAGAACGGAGCTTGCCAGCCCTGCTGGGTGGAAGAGCAATTAATTCTGTGGACAGTGGAAGCATCTGGAATCCCCGGGGCAGGCAACTGAAGAAGGCAACAATGCAGAGAATGACCCCGGAATCCATGAGGAGTGCCCTCCGATGGGTAATGCATAACATCTCTGAGAAATGATTGGGATCTAGGATGTGTAGTGAAAATTTACAACTGATGTTCAGAAAAGGACTTGGACTCTTCACAAAAGACAATACAGAAATGAATTAAAGGCACTGGAAAAGATGATCTGTCATATTAGTCATTAGAAAAATGCAAATTTCATGAACGGTTCAATACCACTTCCCACCAGCTATAATGCCTTACAAGGAACAGGGTTGGGAAGGCCAAAAATTAGTGAGAACATGGGACAGTCAGAACCCATATGTTGCTGGTAGAAGCACAGAATGGTGTGAAAACTCTTTGGGAAACAATTTGGCAATTTCTTAAAGTTAAACGTGAACTATTGTACGACTCAGTCTTCGATGTCTATGTACTTACCTGTGATAAATAAAAAATGTCTATTAAAAAGACCTGTATGTAAACATTCATAATAGCCAAAAGTTTTTTTTTTTAAAAATCCCAAATTTCTACCCCAATGGATAAACAGATAAATTTTACGGTATTCATTCAAGGGAATGCTTTTGTGCAATATAAGTGAACAAACAGCTGATACATGTAACAAAGTGAATTTATTTCACAGAAGTTTTCTTGATTTTTTGAAAGAAGTTGAACACAAAAGAGTACAAATTGAATGATTCCATTTATTTTGAAATTTCAGAATGATAAATCTAAAACCATATTAGTGGTTGTGGTAGTGGTGGTAGGGGGCGGTGAAGTAATATTGACTACCAAGGGACATGCATGAACTTTCTGGAAAGGTAGAAAGTTCTACATTCTAGTTGAAGTGGTCCTTAAATGGGTATGTATGTTTGTCAAAAGTCATTGATCTGTAAACTTAAGGTGAGTGGATTTTATTGTATTTAAATTTTACCTTGCTAAGTTTTTTTTTTCCGCTAAAACGATCAACAACCATACTCAAGTGACAAAATCAGTAGCCTTTCATCATTCTCCTTCTCTCTCTTTTTTTAAAATTTTAGTTGTAGATGGACATAATACCTTTATTTATTATGTGGTGTTGAGGATCAAACCCAGTACCTCACACAAACTAGGCAAGTGCTCTACCATTGAGCTACAACCCCAGGTTCCTCTCCTTCTCTTTTGACATTTTTGATGAACCTATTCAAACAAAATATTTAATAATATTTACAGAACGTTCTATTAGCAAAATAAAATAAACTTTCCTTGGACCCAGAAAATACCCTTCTGACCTTCATTTTTCTCCCAACAGAAACATTTGTTCTCCTCCTTGTCCAGTTTGAAACCCTTTCACCTGGTCTCCATTTCTTCTCATGGCATATTAATTTCTATTTTCTATATCTTTGAAAACATTCAATAATCTTCCTTCTTGTAAGGCTATTTCTCCTGCTTCAAACTTTTCTAGCCCTGTTTCTTTGCAGGTATTTCTTATTCTTATTTACACAATTAGGTATAGTTTATGCAAATTAAAAACTGAATGTAAATTAAAATCTATTCAGTAACTACAGGCTTTTCTACACTGACACTTTGTTTACAGTAAGAAAACTTGCTTAATGCTCAAGGAAATTAGGAGGTAATTCGGGTCACTGAGGAGGTTTCAATATCTTTTCATTAATTCAGTAATGTTACTGAGCATTTACATACTACTTTTTTATTAGTTTGTTTTAGTTCTACATAAAAATAGGAATAATTTTGACACAATTATAAAAGCATAGAATACAATTTGCTCTAATTTAGCCCCAGTACTTCCCTATTTCCTCTTCTCCCTCCCCTTGCTCTCTTACCTCTACTGATCTTAATGCTACTTATAGGTTGTTGGGTTTTTTTTTTCTTTTTTTTTTTTTACATTACCCACCTCTTCTGTGGTTTTTGTTTGTTTGTTTTTGTTTTTGTTTTTGCTGGAGATTGAACTCAGGGCCTTGTGCTTTTTAGGCAAGCACTCTACCAACTGAGCTATATCCCCAGCCTACCCACTTCTCTATTTTCCCCCCTTATTTTGGATTAGTTTCAGCATTATCAGAGAAAATATTTGACCTTTGACTTTCTGGGTCTGCCTTATTTCACTTAGCATGATCATCTCCTGTGCCATTCATCTGCAGGCAAATGCTATAATTTCATTCTTCTTTATGGCTCAGTAATAATCCATTGTGCATAAATATCACATTTTCTTTATCCATTCATCTGTTGAAGGGGCACCTAATTTAGTTTCATAACTTGGCTACTGTGAATTGAGCAGCCACAAACATGGATGCGGCTGTGTCACTGCAGTATGCTGATTTTTAGATCTTTTGGATGTATATTGAGAAGTGGGATAGCTGAGTCACGTGGGAGTTCAATTCCCAATTTTTTGAAGAATATCCATACTGCTTTCTAGAGTGATTGTACTAACTTGCAGTCCCACCAACAATATATAACTACCTTTCCCCCCAACCTCCTCACCAACATTTAATATTATTTGCAGTCTTGATAATTGTCATACTGACTGGAGCGAGATGAAATCTTAGTGTCATTTTTATTTGCCTTTTCCTGATTGCCAGAAATTGTGAATATTTTTTTCATATGTCTATTGGTCATTTGTATTTCTTACTTGAGAAGTGCCTCTTTAGTTCTTTTGCCCATTTGTTAATAGGGTTTTATTTCCTTGGTGTTAAGTTTTTGAGTTCTTTATATATCCTGGAGATTAATATTCTATCTGAGGTACAGGCGGCAAACCTCTTTTCCCATTCTTGTTTCTTTTCCTGTTCAGAAGATTTTTAATTTGATGCCCTTTAACTTAATAATTTCTGTCTTCATTTCTTGCACTTTAAAGGTCTTGTTAAGTAAGTTGATGTTATGCTAATATGTTGGAGTGTTGGGCCTACATGTTCTAGCAGGTGCAGAGTTTCTGGTCTAATTCCTAAGTCTTTGACCCACTTTGAGTTGACTTTATGCATGCTGAGACAGAGGGCAAGTCTTCTACTATGGATAGCCAGTTTTCTGTTAAAAAGGCTCTCTTCTCTCCAGTGTATGTTTTGGCTTCTTGGTCTCGTATCAGATGACTATCTATCCTGGGTTGTCTCTGTGTCTTCTATTCCATTGGTCTTCATTCTGTTTCAGTGTCAGTACTATGTTGTTTTTGTTACTGTAGCTCTGTAGTATAATTTGAGGTCCAGTATTCTGATGCCTCCAGCACCACTCTTCTGGCCCTGGAATGCTTTGATTATTCTGGGTCTCTTATTCTTCCAAATGAATTTAGACATTATTTTTTCTAATTCTGTGAGGAATGTCATTGGTGTTCTAATGGGGATTGCATTAAATCTGCACAAGGTTTTGGATACATTGACCATTTTGACAATATTAATTCTGCCTCTCCAAGAACGTGGGAGGTTTTCCCACCTTCTAAGGTTTTCTTCAATTTTTTTACTTCAGTGTTCTGTAGTTTCTTTGCAGAGTTCCTTCATCTCCTTTGTTAGAATAATACCAAAATTTGTGGTTTGGGGTTTTGGAGTTTTCTTCCTCTTTTTTAGGTTACAATGAATAGGATAGTTTTTCTAATTTCTTTTTCAGCAAGTTCATTATTGGACTACAGAAAAATAATTGCTTTATGTGTATTGATCTTGTGTCCTGCTACTTTACTAAATTTGTTTATCAGCTCTAGAAGTTTTCTGGTGGAGTTTTTTGGGTTTTCTAAACAAAAGATCATGTCATCAGCAAACAGATGATTTGACTTCTTTTCCTATTTGTATCTCTTTAGTCTCCTTCTCTTGCCTGATTGCTCTGGCTAGAGTTCTAAAAACTATGTTGAATAGAAGTGGTACAGTGGATATCCTTGTCTTTTTCCTGTTTTTAGAGGTAATGCTTTCAGTTTTTCCTCCATTCAGTATGACGTTGGCTTGGGTTTGTTATATATAGCCTTTACAATGTGGAGGTAAGTTCTTTCTAGCCCTAGTCTCTCTAGTATTCTGAAGATAAATGGGTGTTGTACTTCACCAGATGCTATTTTCTATTAAGATAATCATGTCATTCTTAATATCCTTAATGGTATTCATGTGGTGAATTACATTCATTGATTTGCATATGCTGAACCCACTTACATCCCTGAGAAGAAATGCACTTGATCATGGGTTGCTATATTCTTAATGTGTTTTTGAATGTAGCTTTCCAATGTTTCCAATGTTTTATTAAGAATTTTTGCATCTATGTTCATCAAGGATATTGGTCTGAAGTTTTCTTTCCTTAATGTATCTTTGTCTAGTTTTGGTACCAGGGTGATGCTGGCTTCATCTAATGAATTTGGCTGTGTTCCCTCTTTTTCTATTTCATGGAATAACTTGAGAAGAATTGGTATTATTTCTTCTCTAAAGTTAGGTAGAACTCAGCTGAAAATCCATCCAGTTCTGGGTTTTTCTTTGTTTAAAAGCTTTTGCTTGTTGCTTCAATTTTGCTACTTGATATCACTGTGTTTAAGTTTTGTCTTTCTTCGTGGTTCAATTTAGGTAGATAACACATCTTTAGGAATTTGTTAAAATCATCATGATTTTTATTAAAATATAAATTTTTAAATAGTTCCTAATGATCTTCTGGATTTCAGTAGTGTTTGTAGTGATATTTCCTTTTTCATCTCTTATTTGGTTAATTTGGGCCTTCTCTTTGTTTTGGTTAGTTTGGCCACGGGTTTATCAATCTTGGTTATCCTTTCAAAGCACAAACTCTTTGTTTCATTCATACTTTGTAGTGTTTTTTTTATTCTCAATTTCATTGATTTCAATAATTCCCTGTCTTCTTATATTTGATAAGATTTTGGGTGTTCATTTATTTTTCTTCTTCTAGGTCCTTGACGTGAATGTTAGATTTCTTTATTTGATATCTATTTTTTAATGTATTAACTCAGTTCTCTGAACTTTCTTTCTAGAACTGCCTTCAAACTGACCCAGAGATTTTGATATATTGCATCACTAGTCCAGTTTGTTTCTAAGAATTTTTGTAAATTTCTTCCCTGATTTATTTTGCTATTCATTCATCATTCAAAAGTGTATTATTCACTCTCCAGGTGTTAGAGTGGTTTCTGTTTTTCATATTGTCGTTAATTTTTTTAATTTAAATTTTCTTTTTATTTTTTAGTTGTAGATGGACACAATACCTTTATTTTGTTTTTTGTTTTTATGTGGTGCTCATGATCGAACCCAGTGCCTCCCACATGCCATGAAAGTGCTCTGGTCCTGAGCCATAACCCCAGCCCCTCATCTTGTTATTAATTTTTAATTTCATTCCATTATAATCTGATAAGACAGAGGAATTATTGATAAGATTTGCTTTGTGACCTAAAATATGTTCTGTTTTAGAAAATGTTACATGTGCTGCCTAGAAGAAAGTAAATTCAGTTGTTGATGGATGAAATATTCTATAGATGGAGAATCTCAGTTAAGTCTGGATAATCTAGCCAGTGGTGAGAGAGACTTGTTGAAAGCATCCAGTACTGTTGTATTGTGGTCTATCTGATTCTTAATATTGAAGGGTTTGTTTTATGTATGCGGATACACCATTGATGGGGCATCACTACATACACAGCCCCAGCTCCTCAAAATGTTTCTTAACCTCAATCATTTCCAGTTTCATTTGACCAACTATCTTCATATCTCTGAATCTTTCCTATGTTTTCACAGTCATCCATATTTTGTTCCTTCCCTCCACCTGCTATTTGACAGTCTGTTCTGCTTGTATAATTCTACTCCCCATTTTTCTTTTCATACACAAATACATCCTTTAAGATTCAATTGGAATATCCTCTCATCCATTAACGCTTCTCTCAATGGCAGAGACTATATAGATTGGCTTTGTTGAAAACATTTCTTGCCAGTGGTGAGATTTGTTTGGCATGTTCTGCTCTGTGTCTTTCTGCCATTACTCCATGTAACCATCATTTTCTGTTGAAATGCACAAATTGCTATCATATTTACATTTTATTTGGCCTGTGAGATTATACATTTCTTATAAAAGTATTTTGTTAAGTATCTCTGTGCCCTAATAGCACATGAATAGTTCAGTGTCTTGAACTAATTGACCCATAAATCATTCAGCTGATATTTTAAAAATCTGTCCAAAACTAATTATGTCCAGGCAATACACACTAAGTCAAGACTGTAGATTCTATTTAAGATTTCTACTGAACAGAAATAGATGAAAGAATCATAATGGTAACATATTCAATTTTTATTCTATTTTACTAAAAATCTCCAGAACAGAAATTTCCCAGAATCAAGACTAATGCCATTTATAAAAAGTTGTCCATCAGAATAATCTAAGAGGAAAAAGTGTGAGGTCTTATAGATGAAATTTATATGTTCTCCGATAACCTTCCACCTCCTTCCACATTTGGTATTAGAAAAAACTTCAGAGATAATGTTCTGAAACATAGATCGTTTATAGGCATTTCACCAAACAATATCTGAATGGTAGATTCCACAACCCCAAAACATTAGTCCTCCTTTTTTCTAAGAAAAAATAATTAATATTTATTAGTTATTTAATTAATAAAAAGACACCTCCCCACTGAAACACCTCCCCACTGAACTGGAAAGGTTCTATCTAGTACCAGTCAGTTCTGGCCTGAACAACAACAACAACAACAACAAAATTAAAAATGTATTCATTTTCAAAGTAATATAACAAATCTTCCAAGCCAAGGTTGAATATTAAAAAGATATTATTGATATAATATAATATTATATTCTTAATATATCACCTCTATGTTAACAATGTTATGTAGGATCTAGTACTAGGATTGGATATTAACAAGATATTATTGATATATCACAGTATTATATTCTTAACATATCATTTCCATATTAACAATGACATGCAGGGCTTATTTCTTAACAAAACAAATACAGTATTAACATCAAAAACTAGTGAGTAAATATTGAAACAGCTTATACAGGTTATTATATGTTTTACATTCAGTCCTCACCTTCAGGATTTGTTGTTTTATTTTCTGTAATAGCTTCAAGAGATTTCTTGCGGCCACCAAATAGTACCAAGCTTTGTGATCTGGCATTGCCTTTTAAAAATAAAAATATTTCAGCGTGTGGTTAATACAGATTTTTAAAATAAGCAACACACTGTGCAAAACAATGTTGGGAAATTGGTCCTTGAATAAATGACTCTAAGACAAATATTAACTAAAACCCACAGTGCACTGTCTTGTGTTTCCTCTGCTTTCCAATGGGCTTGGTACTTGGTATTAAAAATAGCATAAACTCTTAAGAGTAAGTAAATAAATCATCATGTGCAAAAAGATACAGAAAGCAGTGCAAGACACAGTGCTATGTGAAGGTAACAAGGCAGAGATTTGTATGTATTTGGTCATCACTTTTTGATTTTTAAAAGGGAGATATATATGTATTGGCTGAGAAATAGATGTTCATGGTGCATATAAAATTTCTAGGGCAAGTAACTATTAGGAAAAGTTCCTTTGGAAAAAAAGCAATGTATGAAAAAAGAGAATTTTATATTAAATTTTGCAATCTCCAGGGTGATTCGAAATTCTCAAATATAAGATCATATTATTTGGTAGTTAATTATTGAAAAATATGTTTACTTTAAATACAGCAATTCCTCTCTTACATTTTTGTCTAAGAGAAATGAAAATGTGAATCCACAAATAATACCATCCCAGAATACTGATGATAATTTTATTTACGGGAATAGAAACTACCAACAACCTAAATGCCAACCACTAGAAAAGCAGATTTTTAAAAAATATTCTGTAGTCATACAATGAAATAATGCTGAAGAGTGAAAAAGAATAAGCAGATATGTGAAGTAATAGTGGTGAATCTTAAAAATGCATCAAAGAAGGTAACTCAGAGAACATATACTAGACATTGAATAATTCCATTATTATGAGGTTTGAGAAAAGACAAAACTGAACTATGGGGACAGATATCAAAACAGTCGTTAACTATTCTACCAAGGACCTTGCTGAGGTGATAAAGTATTTACTCCTACAGACTGGAATGATGGTTTCACTCATGCATTCACTTATCAACATGCACTAAATTGTAAATCTAAGAATTGAGTGTTTCCCTGTATATCAATTATAAAATAAAATGTTATTTAAAGGCATTAAAATATTTTGATAGATTATACATAAATTAGCATATAACTTAAATTCCTACAGAGTATTTTATGTTAATATGTATTAACTATTATAAGCAATATATTTATATTTCAGTACACATTAAGGAGTAAAATAAGGTGAAAGTAAATTCATATAAAAATATGCCAAATATGCAAGAAGCAATAAGAAAATATTGAACACCATAAAATGACAAAAGATAATACTAATAACATTATAATCTATATAAATTAATAATCAAATAAATGATATTTATTTGATTATTAATAATCAAATAAAAATGATATAGAAAATAATTATAAATAAAATGCATAAATCATTTTGCTAGAAAAGAAAACAATGTCATCAAAATATAAAGAAATATAGACCTAAAGCATAATAATATTGAAAGCTATTTTATAATTATAGCTATGGTTAATAATGAAGATGTTTATGTAGTAAAGTAGTATGTTGTATTAGAATAAGCAGTATGTTTCTTAACACAAAAAGGGACTTAAAGAAATAATATAGGGAAAGAATTTAATTCACCATTATTTATCTCTAACATCTACAGTTCAAAATAACTAAATGATATACAGAATATGAAGAATACAATAAGATAAATTTGACGTACATATGAACCCACAAAGATACCATTTGAAAAGTAGTAAAACTTTAGAAAGAATAAATATATCCAAGGTAACAATAAAATAACTCAAAAAAATTTACAAGTAGAAACTAGCTTCATTACCTAACCAATTTCGTGTACAATTAGAAACCAGTCACATAAAATTAATTCAAAGGTACCTGAAAAAAATTTTATTTGTTCTTTTTAGTTACATCTGCGTACCTGAAATTTTTAAATGCACAAACACTAAGTGTGTCAAAGAATAAATCTGCATCATAAAAACTACTGATTAAAATATTTTATAAGAAAACATTTTGATGTTTAAAACATAATCAGAAATAGTAGTCAGCCTATAGTCCCAGCAGCTCTGGAGGCTGACACAGGAGGATTGCAAGTTCAAAGTCAGTCTCAGGAAAATAAATAAATAAATAAATGCAAGGCCCTAAGCAACTCAGTGATATGCTGTCTCTAAATTAAATATAAAATAGGTCTGGGAATGTGGCTTAGTGGTCGAGTGCCCCTGAGTTCAATCCCAAGTACCAAAAAAAAGAGAGAGAAAAAGAAATAACGTTCAGAATGTAAACATTTAATAGTTGATAAATAACGTATTTAAAATACTGATAAAAATAAAATTGCACATATGTGATAAAGACATTAAAGAGAAACATAGGAAGGAAACGGTTGTTACAATGTAAATAACCACCCAATAAAACCAGCCCACACAGATATAATACCACCATGGAACATTAAATAATATTGGAGGCAAATGTCTTGCTTTCTAAGCTGCTGAACTTTTTGGTTATATCAGCCCCTCTCTGGTCCCTTCCTTTAGTGTGTGGGATGATAGAATGACCACAATGCATACCTGAGTATTCTCTTTGAGCTTTATTTTCTTTCTGACATTTAGATTAGATGAACATTCTCAAATCGTTCCTAAATCTTGAGAGCCTCAAGACTCAATAGTCAGGGAACTTCACGCTAAGATTGTAACTATATACTGTTATCTAATGTATATATTTTCAATAGTTTAAAAATCTAAAAACATCAAGTAGTAGCAAAAAAACGGAGCAACTGGAACATTTCCCCATTTGCTATGACATTTTTATACAATCACTTTGAACAATAATTTTGTCATGATCTATTAAAGTCAGTGGTACAAATACTTTATATCTATCAGTTCTGCTGATAAGTATGTATTAAAGAAACTCAAGAAGTACATAGGAGGATGTTTCTAGTAAAATTGTTAAAAATAACAAAAAAAAACAGGAAATTAACTAAATGTCCTTCAGAAAAAGAAAGAATGAAATGGAACATTGATACAGTGGGTGGTATTATCACACAAAGGGACAGAAAAGTGAATGATAATCACCAAACACTGAAAAAAGGAAAGCAAAAACTTTAGAAAGATAACAAGTAATGTTCAACAACAATAATGTTCAAAGCAGTAACACAAATATTAATGCAATGTTTTCAATTATAAATATGTATCACACACTATCAATAAGTGAGTTTTTTTAAAGAAAAGATTATGCTCATTAATAAAACACTATAAAATAATATTTTTATTTTTTAAATTATATTTTTAAAAGGAAATGAATATATGACAGAAAAAAGAGAGAGAGAGAGAGAGATGAAAATGATAGAGCTTGATATACCTTCACTGGCCCTCTGCCTTGCCTTCTCTTGAAGAGCCTTTATTCTGATAGCGGCTGCACCTGTAAAAAGTAAAATAAAATATTTACTTCCAGAGTCAACTACCTTACCTTAAATTGCACTGGCAAGGATGAAGAGAGAAAACAGGCATCAGAAGAAAGAGATATAGGCCAAATGACACAGGAAAATGCCACTCATAGGAGCTTTCATGTGATTCCTGTTCAGTGCTTTCAGGAACATTTTAATCAAAGTTTGTATCTAATTTACAAGGTTATACAAGGGTTTTTAAAATCCAAACATATGGTAACATTGGACTTGTAATATAGCCCATTTATTATTAGAGTCACGAAGTCTAATACAAGGAGAGTTCCAAAAGGAGTTACACACAGCATAATTGCCTCTCTAGAAACTTCCCACTACAAAATAAAGAGGATTGATAAAAATTTATTTCAGATGTTATATACATTTCCCCCCTCCTCCCATTTTGGATTAGCTTCCACATAGCAGAGAAAACACTTGACCTTTGACTTTGGGGGACTGGCTTATTTCACTTAGCATGATAGACTCCATTTCCATCTGTTTACCAGAAAATGCCATGAAGTCATTATCCTTTATGGTTAGTAATACTCCATTGTGTACTGTTATTGTTTCTTGGATAGATTCAGTTTGAGGTAGTGAAAAAATTCTGGACTTGGGTAGTAGTAGTGGATGCACAACAATGTGAATGTCCTTAAAACTGCTGAGTTGTACACTTAAAATGGTCTAATGAAATTTTATGTTAGATATATTTTACCACATTTAAAAAAAAATGCTGGAGGCAATTTCACCAGAAATGCATGAGGACCTTTTTTCATCATTGTAGCCAGGGAGGGGATATATCTGGCAGCGGGAACTTCCCATGGCTGTCCCACTGGGACAGACCAATGGATGCATGTGGAAAGGTCTCACGAAGCACCGAAGATGGACATAACCCATTAGGAACTGAGTGGCCTACCTTGCCTTCACCTCTAACCTGTTATAGTGAAGAACTTTCCATAAACTTTCTTTGATGTCTTCTGATATAAATAAAGCAAACATGGGCTCCTTTCTTAGTTAGAAGCTGAACTGTCTGGTCAGCTTTGCCCGTCCTACCCTCGTTCTTGAAACTACTTTCTGTGTTCTGTGGCTATTCCATCATACTATTTTTCCTAGCTTTTCTTTCTTTTTTAAAATTTACTTATTTATTCTAATTTGTTATACATGATAGTACAATGCATTTCAATTCATAGTACACATATACAGCACAATTTTTCAAGTCTCTGGTTGAACACAAAGTAGAGTCACACCATTTGTGTCTTCATACATGTACCTAGGGTAACGATGTCCAACTCATTCCACCATCTTTCCTACCGCCGTCACCCCTCCCTTGCCCTGCCTCCCTTTTGCCCTATCCAAACTTCCTTCATTCCTCCCATACTCCCATTATGGATCAGCATCCACATATCAGAGAAAATATTCCGCATTTGATTTTGGGGGATTGGCTAATTTCACTTAGCATTATATTCTCCAACTCCATCCATTTACCTGCAAATGCCATGATTTTATTCTCTTTTAATGCTGGGTAACATTCCATTGTGTATATACACCACAGTTTCTTTATCCATTCATCTATTGAATTAGGTCCAATCAATAAATGGGTCAGGGAACTGAACATACATCTCTCAGAAGATGATATACAATCAATCAACAAACATGAAAAAATGTTCAACATCTCTAGCAATTAGAGAACTGCAAATCAAAACTATTCTACGATTTCATCTCACTCCAGTCAGAATGGCAACTATTAAGAATACAAACAACAATAAGGGTTGGCAAGGATGTGGGGAGAAAGGGCATACTCATACATTGCTGGTAGGACTGCAAATTGGTGCAACCACTATGGAAAACAGTAATGGAGATCCCTGGAAAACTTGGAATGGAACCACCACCTGACCTAGCTTTTATTTCTTAGCCAGCTCATCCCACCAAAGGGGAACCTCATTCCCTCTCCTGCACAGGACATGGGCAATAAAAAATAATCTAGTAGGAAAAAGCAAAAAAAAAGTTATATAAATGATCTATCATGATTTCTTAAAAAAAACAAACATTATCAGCAACAATGAAGTAAAAAATATCAAAAGGTAGAGCATAATAGTCACAAAAGTACAAACTCTGAAAAAATAGCTCAAAGTAGGTTTCAAAAGGATTTTGGAATGGTACACATATTACTGGGATGTAAAGAAATGTTTAATCAAACAAGAGCACAAATTATGATCTTCATGATGAAATTTTAAAAAGATTTTAAAGTGTCTAATTTTTAAAATTTAATAACTGATCTGGAAAGAGCAGTAGTATTTTCTTTAGAATTCTATCATTTTTAAATTTTAAAACTAGGCAATAATAACAAGGAAATCTGAAAATGATGACAAATGTGCATTCATTTGCAAGAGATGACCTAGCCCTATAAATATTTGAATATTAGTGTACCCAATATTATAAGGAAATTTCTAAAAGGCAACTGCAAAATATAGAAGTGTATATCTTTGAAGAGAGAAGAAACAGTTGCTACTCTATACAAAAGCCAGTTGCTACTCTATGATAATTTAAGTTGAAAAGGAAGATGTCAGAAAACAATGTTATAAATACTTTAGACAGTTCAAAAAATCTTTTTAAAAAAGTCAGTTTAGATTCAAACTTCAAAATGAGAGCAAATAGAATTGAGAGTTATTTTAACAATAAATCAGCGTGTGAAATGGAGAAACAAGATATCCCAAAGTTCAACATTCATAATGCTTTTCCTAAAACACCAGCAACAATCTTTTTATATATTTCCTTCAGAACCCAAGTTTCATAAGGGGAATATATTTACTTCATAGCCATAGTATATTTTGCATCCAGAAAAAAAAACAGGCATAATATAAGCATGTATATTGAGGGAATTTCAGAATAAATGAAGGAATAAGGGAGTGAAATAATGACCACATTGGGCTGGGGCTGCAGCTCAGTGGCAAAGCGCTTGCCTAGCGTATTTGAGGCACTGGGTTCAATCCTCAGCATCACATAAAAATTAACAAATAAAATAAAGGTATTCTGTCCATCTACAACTACAAAAAAGTAAATAAAAGAAATAATGACCACACAAAGAATAATCATTTTCTACACAGAGTTGCATATGAAACAAACCCTTAAAAACACTCATTCAAATGAACTGATGCACTTAAATGTTCTGTCCAGTGATCAACTGGTATTGGTATTCGATATTCCAATAATATAAAATTCCAATAGCAGCTGTTCATTGAAACCATGATGTCAGTAAAATAATACATCAAAGAAAATTCCTGATAGATTACAGAACTTTAAATTTTTAAATATATTGAAACTATAAAAATTAACATGAAATATAACAATCCTACACTATTTAAATGAATTTATAATATATTAAAAAGGATAATTTATCATCTTTGAGTAAGACAGAAATTCATAAGGAAGCCGTGGGCAATTATTTTCACTTAATATAACACAAAAAGAAATAATACATAAAGGCTTAAGTTTTCATTTATATAATCAAACACTTAAAGATTACCAATCCATCATCAGAAAGCTCAAATGGGAGGAGGAAAAGTTAAATGAACACATGAAAATTATTTATACTCTCTGGTAATAAAAATGTAAACAAAAGCAACTTTGGAATCAGATCATTTGCATTGGCTAAATTAGCTATTTCATAATGACTAAATAAAATATAATACGTATATTTATAAAATATAATCCTAGCAATACTGATACACACAGTCGACACTATGTACATTTCTGGAAAACATCATACAATACAGAAGGTCACTTAAATCCTCATAGCTGTGCCAAATTCCAATTCTAAATACTCATCTAGAAACAAAACCAATAAAAACAGAAGCTAAACACAGATGTCAGAGAACATGGTGAATTAAGGACATCTGAAAATCCACCTCTCCATAAATACAAAGCAAAATAAGAGGCAAAATGGTCCAATTGCAGGGCTATAGAAATATACCAAAACTTTCAGAAACCCCAGAATCATTTATTCAAAATGAACAGATAAATCTTGGTAAGAATACAATTTAATGTTCCCTTGTCCCATCTCTGACTTTCCAGATCAACAGAGCCTTAACAAATAAAAGGCCACATGTCTCTGTACCACAGGAAGCAGAGTAGAGTTATTATTAAAGCCTCATTCCTAAATAATTGTCATTTTTCAACATAACTAGTCATTCCCTAGAAGACTCCACTTACAAGGTCACATGTGTATGATCAAGAGCTGAAAAAGTCCTAATCTCTCACCTTTGGCTGACCTTGAGACACTGCATGAAAAGAAGGAAAGACTTAAAAGCAGGGCTGCCACCTCCCTGGGTGAGTGTTAAAGGTGCTCCCCAACATTCAAAGACTAGGAGATGGATTCATTCCAGGCATTTAAAGAAATATATATTCAATCATTAATTGATCACTAAACAGACTAGTAGAGACTTAAGTGGCTACAGATGACAAAACATACTAAGGACTGGAAAGTCACTAAAAGATTAAAAGTCAATACATCGACAACTACAAAAATCAGCAGTGAAAATCGACCCTAAGGAAGGAGAAGGATCTCAAGTCAACAACCTTCCTATTACAGGTATACCTCCTTGTCCTCCACTTTTCTTTATCGTACTCTGTCAACACTGCATTGTTTACAAATTGAAAATTGTTGGCAACCCTGAGTGAAGCAAGTCTACAGCCACCATTTTCCCAACAGTAATCGCTCATTTCATGTCTTTGTCACATTTTGCTAATTCTATTGATATTTCAAAATTATTGCTAAATGTCATCAGTGCTCTTCAACATTACTATTAAAATTAGGGGCAACATGAACTTGTCCCTATGAAAGGCAACAAACTTAATCAATAAACATTGTGTTTGTTTTGACCACTCCATGTGGCCATTCCCCATCTCCTTCCCTTTCCTTATGCCTCCCTATTCCCTGAGATATACTAATTTTGAAATTAGACCAATTAATAACCTTTTAGTGGCCTCTAAGTGTTCAAGTGAGATGGAGTCACAAGTCTCTCACTTTAAATCAAAAGCTAGAAATGATTAAGCTTAATGAGAGAAACATGTTGAAAACCCAGATGGTTTGAAAGCCAGGCTGCTTACACCAAGCAGCTTGCTAAGTTGTGACTCCAGAAAAAAGTTGTTGAAAGAAATTAAACATGTTATTCCAGTGAACACATGAATGATAAGAAGGCATAGGAGGCTATTGCTGACATGGGGAAAGTTTTAGAGGTCTGGACAGAAGATCAAACCAGCCACAACATTCCCTTAAGCCAAAGTCTAATCCAGAACAAGGCCTTAACTTTCTTCTTCTGTGAAGTCTGAGAAACTGAAGAAGAAAAGTTTGGAGTTAGCAGAAGTGGTTCATGAGGTTTAAGGAAAAAAGCCAGCTCCGTAATATAAAAATGCAAGGTGAAGCATCAATTGCTGATATAGAAGATGCAGAAGTTTTGCCAATGATCTAGCTTCCACAGTTGGTGAAAGCAGCTACACAGATGTTCCATGTAGATAAAACAGCCTCATATTGGAAGAATGGGCCATCTAGGACTCTCAGGGGCAGAGAGAAGTCAATGCTTGATTTCAAAGGTTCAGAAGTCAAACCAAATCTCTTATTAGGGGTTAATGCAACTGTAGACTTTAAGATTAAGTCAATGCTTATTCACCAATCTGAAAATCCTGAGGTCCTTAAGAATTGTACTAAATATCCTCTGCCTATGCTTTATAAATGAAACAACGAAGCTTGCATGACAGCACATCTATCTACAACATGATTTACAGAATAAGCCCATTGTTGAGACCTGCTGCTCAGAATAAAAGAGCTTCCTTTTAGTATATTACATTGACAATGTACTTGGCCACCCAAGAGCTCTGCTGGATGATATATATAATGAGGTTAATGTTGTTTTCACACCTTTTAATACAACATTCATTCTGTAGGCCATGATCGGGAGTCATTACAGTTTTCAAGTCTTATTATTTAAGTAATGCATTTCATAAGACCATAGCAGCCATAGAGTGAGTCCTCTGATTGATTGGGCAAAACATGAAAAACTTCTGGAAAGGATTCTACATTCTAGATTCCATTAAGAATATTAATGATTTGTGGGTGGAGGTAAAATATCAACATAGACAGGAGTTTGGAAGAAGTCGATTCCAACTCTCATGGATGGCTCAAAGGTGTTCAAGACTTTGATGGAGGAAATAACTGCAGATCTAGTAGAAATAGAAAGAGAATTAAAATTAGTGGGGCCAGAAGATGTGGCTGAACTGCTATAATCTTGTGATAAAACTTGAACAGATAAGCAGTTACTAAGAAAAGTAACTTATTCTTAGAAGTACTTATTCTTACTTATAAGAATAAGTAAGCTAAGAAAGTAGTTTCTTGAAATGATGAAGATGCTGTGAACACTGCTGAAAAGATTTCAAATATTACAAAACAGAGTTGATAAAGCAGCAGGTTTTGAGATGATTGATTCCAATTTTGAAAGAACTTCCACAAATGTTAAATGCTATCAAGTAGCATTATATGATATTGAGAAATATTTTGTGAAAGGAAGAGTCAGTCAATGTGGCAAACTCCATTGTTGTCTTTTTTTAAAATACTTTTTTTAAGCTGTAAATGGACACAATACCTTTATTTATTGAACCCAGTGCCTCATACATGCGAGGCAAGCACTCTACCACTGAGCTACAAGCCCAGCCCCTCCATTGTTGTCTTATTCTAAGAAATCACCTAGCCACCAGCTTTCTTCAACCACCTCCCTGATCAGTCATAGATGCAGAACCTGCCACCAGCAAAAAGAATATGTCTCATTAAAAAAAAAAAAAAAAGATTATGACTCAAAACTCAGGTGATCATTAGCATTCTTTTGGCAATAAAGTGTATTTTAACTAAGTTAAATTTAAATAAGATGTATTTTTTAAATATAGTGCTATTCCTCATTTAATAGACCACAGCATATTTTAAAAATATTTTATTTGTACCACAGACCCCAAAACATCATGTGATTTGCTTTATTGCAACATTTCCTTTATTACAGCAGTTTGGCCAAATCTAAAATATTTCTGAGACATGCCTATTATTTTAAGTGTTTAGTTTTCAACAAAAATTTGTGACACGCAACAACAAAAATAAAAAAACCAAAGAAAGTATAGTCCATACAGAGAAATAAAGCTAACAGACTTTAGTAAAAAGTCGGATTGGAAACTGTAGTTATGCTCTGATACATAAAAACTCTGGAGGTCATCACTATCCTCATAAAAAGAAAAAGTTGAACAAAAGCACTGCCTCTTCTTAGATTTATCAGGGAATTAAAGTTATAATGTAAACTGTCAACTCCAAAAACAGGAAGGTAGTACAGATACAGAGAACCAGGGCTTACAGACAGAAGTTGCTGCAGCCAAGAATAGGTTAAAAAAACAAAAAACTTATCTCTTGCTTTTCATTGGCCTGACTGCAAGGGAAAGGAAGTATAGTTAAAAGCACAGTATCCATTCTCAATGAACTGCTGAAGGCTGAGTTGTGAACAAGCTTGAAAGTTAAAAGCTTTGGGGTAATCAGTCTTAAAGAGCCAAGCACACCTTCGCTACTTTTATCTCCAGGAGCCCCACTATGTTCTCATAGCAGACTAGAGAAATATCTCTTCCTGTTTCTAGAAGGAGGGGTAAAGTAACTATTTTGAAACATGCCCTATGTTAAAAAAAAAAAAAAAAAAAGACCAGATTGAAATAAGTTTAACAGTATTCCATTTTCCACCATTCCTCAAGGAAAACTTCTTCAACACAAAGTAACCAATTAAGGGAAGAAAAATGAAACTCTTGTCCCTCTAACTTCCCTGTCTTACTTAAGGTGGAAAGAAAGCTGAGAAGCATGACAATACCGTGCATTTGTCAAAGACCAAAGAATTATGTGGCACAAAGATGAATCCTAATGTAAACTATGGCCTTTAGTTCATGATAATGTATCAATATTAAATTTGAAACACTAATGCAAGATGTTAATACCAGAAACTGTGAATGGGGAAGGGGGAGAAAGTGGACATATGTTGAAAACAAATGAGATATACAAAAATCAAAATACATCCCGCATAAATGAATTAGAGGATTATAATCTTAGTGAGATGCTAAAATTCCCCCAAGTTGATTTATCAATTCAATGCAATTTCTAGAAAATTTTCAAATGCTTTTTTTGGGATAAATTATAAAACTGATCTCAAAATCTACATGGACATAAAAAGGATCCACATTAACCAAAATAATATTGAAAAACAAAAGAAAAAAGTTGGAGGAATCGTACTTCATGATTTCAAAAACTACTACAAAGCTATTATAACCAAGATGGAATGATACTGGCATATGGATGGGCATATAGATTTATGGAAGAGAACTAAGATTCCAGAAAGAAACTATATTCATGGTCAATTCATGAGACAGTTTATGAGAAAAAAAGAGTATGTTTTCAACAAATAGTACAGGTAGAATTGGGTATCCACATGTAGAAGAACGAATTTGGACCGCTGAAGAAACTAACTCAAAATGAATTGCACACCAAAATGTAGAACTAAAACCATAAAACTCTTGGAAGAAAACAAAAGGCCTTTGTGACCTTATAGAAAATACATATATATTAGTCTCTATTCCCAATCCCTTAATAGAGGTTCAAGATTCCTTGACAATAGGAAATCTTTTATTGTAATGAGGTGACGCCGGATGGACTCCTGGATAGGGGCTGGTTGACAGGAATCTGACCATTCAGTTGGAGGATTGGAGGGTCTGAACTTTCAGTCCCAACTGCCAACCTTTGGGGAGGAAAAAGGGGTTAAAAATTGAGATTATAAATGGTCAACAATTTAATCAATCAAGCCTCTGTGAAATCCTAAAAGGGTAGGGTTGGAGCCTTCAAGATAGAAGAACATATGGTAGAGGTTCTGGCATAACCAAAGGGGCATGACCAGAAAGCTCCCTCCTCCTCCCACGGACCTTTCCATATCTTTCCCATCCAGCTCCATCTGTATTCTTTTCATCTACTTAATAGTAAAGAGGTAAACGTTAGTAAAGTGTTTCCCTGAGTTTCTTGAGCTGATCATGTAAATTAATAGAAACAGGGGAAGGGATCACAGCAATCCCAGTTGTTATCTGGTCAATCATAAGTGTGTGAGTGGCATCCAAAATTGAACTGAGCCCTCAACCCGTGGGATCTGACACTGTCTCTGGAAAGACAGCATCAGAATTTAATTGAATATACTGATTATGCAGCCGATGTCCACTGGAGAATCTGCTGCAGAATTGCTTGGTGTGTGGAGGGAAATTCACCATATCTAGGGTCACAAAAGTATTCTGTGTTGTGAGCATATAGCAGGGGAAACTGTTTTTTCCTATATCACCAAACCTTGAATTCTGTGATAATTTTTAACATATGACATCAAAGAAACAAGCAATTAGAAAAACTTTATAAAAATAAAAATGTCAAAGAAATAAAAAAAATTAAAACGTCTGTACTAAAAAAGATAGGATGGCAAAGGTGAAAACATAACCCCTGAATGGGCAAATATTTGCAAAGAATACATCAGAAAAGAAAGTTTAGTTTCCAGAATACAGAAAAGTCTAATTTTTAAAAAGACAGCCCAATGTAAAAATGAGAAAAGCATTTAATAGACATTTCTTCAAAGAAGATATACAAATAGCTAATAACCAACATATAAAGATGCTCCTTGTATTTAGCCATTAGGGAAATGCAAATAAAAACTACAATAATATATCACTTCACATCCTCTGCAATGGTGACGATCATAAAGCTTTAAAAAAATAACAGAAAATAACAAATATTGGAAAAGATGTGGAGAAAGTGGACTTTTCATATAGTTCTAATTGGAACATAAATTATTGCTACTGCTGTGGAAATCAACTTGGCCATTACTCAGAGAGCTAAACATTATGTTACAAAACGACCCAGAAATTTCATTCCTAACTGTATTCCCAATAGGAATGAAAACACATAGCCACACAATAACTTGTTTTCAAACATTCAGAGCAACATTATTTATAATAGCCCACAAATGGAAACAACTTTATATCTACCTACTGATGAATATATGAAAAATACATGGAATATTCATAAAGAGAAATGATAAAAGGAAATGATATACCAATGCATTTTACAACATGGAATTTTGACATTGCTCTGGTGGAAAAGAAGACAACCACTTTATGAAATAATAGATATGAAATGTCCAGAACAAGGAAATCCACAGTGAAAGAAAATCGATTTACGGTAGCCAGAAGCTAGGTAGAGGGGGAACGGAGCATGACAGCTGATGGTATAAGATTTCATTTGGTGGTTATGAAAGTGGTCTAGAATTAAATAATGTTAGTGGTTGTGCAACTTTTTGAGTACGCTAAAAATATTGGATCATACATTTTTAAAAGGTGAATTTTATGGTATGTTAATGATAGCTCAATTTTTAAAAATTAAAACAGTATCACAATAGCACATGTATCAAAATAAAACAATAGCTTTTTAAATTATAATGAATAAATAAATGTTATTATTCAATAACATGTAATTATCAAGTGGTAAAAATGCATAAAATTTTATGAAGTAATTTAAGTTAAAAGAGTTAGAACACATTGATATAAACATGCATATGCATAAAAATGTAATATATACAAAAAGCAAGAGTGATTTATTCTTAGGCCTTTCATATTTTCTGTATTTTCCAAGTTCTTATGTTGTAGTCTAGAAAAAAAATGAACTTTAAAGAAAAATAAATAATACTTTGGGAATACAAGCAAGAAATCTAGATTGATTACGATGGAATTAAAATAAGATTGGCAACATTTTATGCCAAATTGCAGTTGGGTAACATTTAAGATACTCATATACACAAAAGTTAAAAAGAAAATAGAAAATGTGAGCCCAGAAATCTACCAAGGAAAAGTGCCATTCAAGAATACAAGCCACAGCAAAATGTTATGAGTGTTCAAAAACTGAAACAATGTATTTCTGCAATCCCTCCCTGCTGAATCCACTGAGAGATGGCCATCAAACAACAAAGAAGACCGGAGAAATTTGGCACAGGTACTGGCAGCATGTCTTGAATATATTAGTTTTTGAAAGTGCTCTAGAATTAGATAATGGTAGTGGGTGCACAATCTCATAAGTATACTAAAAATGTTAAATTACAAATTTCAATTAAATTTCAAGTGATAGAATTATAGACTCATGAGCTTGAGCTACCAATGCAGTATAAAAGCCATGGTGTTGGGTAGGAAGTGGGGGGAGTACACATAAGGTATATTACGTATACCATATAAGAATAAACTGGGAATAAAATTATATTATTTTATATTAAATGTTAAGAAAATGGAATAGAAAGTCAAGAAAAGCTTCCTAGCTAATTTCAGTATTACTCATAATGTGGATCAAATACACAGTGTCTAAAAAAAGAAAAAACAAAGGTATTAGTATGTGAGTAATTTTTATAATAACAAGACTTTCTGAATGCTAAAAGTGACAGCAAACCATACACACAATATACGTGTGGCTATGTATTTAACTATAAAATATAAAAAATATAATGGAAATTAGGAAATACAGTTTTTGTAATTGTAGATAGGCTAACATGACCTATTGATCTTTTTGTCTGAATAATAAAGAGAAATCTAGAAGAATATGTTTTACACAATATATAAAGTGATTCAGAAAGTTTAAAATTAAGTGATAGTAAAATATATTTTAAGCCAATGATACTAAATACAATTATGATCTCAATATAAATATTAAAGAAGACAAGTATAAATATTTATAATTCCATACTAAATACCATAAAATAAAAAATAAAATTATTACAGTTATTCACATTTTTATAACCAATAACGTGAAATCAACTTTGAGGAGAGATAAAGAGAAACACAGAAATCTACCAATAGTAGGTAAATTAATATATTGCAATCTAATGAGGACTCAAAAGATAAAAATTAGTAAGGATATATATGGTGGATCTCAGTCACATATTCCATGAGGTAGATCTTAAAGATGTTAAACTCCAGACCAAAATACTTGATAGGTCTAAATAATTTATAGGCCAAAGAACAAATCAACATCCAATTAAATCTAAAAGATTATTGCAGGTTTGTAATCCATTCTCTCCCTTTGGAAGTGAAGGAGAAGTACCTATAGAAAGGAAGCATGTGACTACGTTAGAGCTCCTTGAAAAAAATGCTAACAGACATCCTGACCAGTATACAGCATGGCATTTGTAAAGTGGAGAGCTGTTATCTGTGGAAAGCTTTTAGCAAGCTGCTTCTGTCTGATATAATTGTAGTCATAAATAAACCTGGACTCTATATACTTATGGGATATGACTCTTTAAGAAATCAGTAACTAGGTAGGAAGAGGAGATAGAGCATTGATGATTCTTTAAAAAGTTGGCAATGAGTGGAGGCAAAAGAGAAAGGCAGTACCTTGAGGAGGAGGAAGGACAGAGGCAGAGTGGAAAAAGCTAAATCTATCTAGAAAATATCTTAAAGCATCCCATCTACAGGGTTATGTCTTCCCTCCCATTCTCCTACTGCCCCTGTTTCGAGATAATCAGTATCCTGGCTTTGCTTATTTTTAGCTTTATAAAAATGGTGTCATGCTGCATGTGATCTGTTGTCATTTGATTGCCTTTTACATGCTTCTACTGTTCACAGCACATTCATCCACCTCTTCCATTTTCACTACTATGCAATAAACCATTGTGTAACTATGAAAAAAAAAGAAATCAGTAACTATAAAGCCATCTTAATAAAAATGACCAGCAACCTCCTACTGGGTCCCTCCTCTTTTCTATTGTGATTTTCAATGGACTGGGGATGGAGCCTAGAGCCTCACACACACTAGGCAAGTGCTCCACCACTGAGCTCCACCAAAAGCCCTAGACAAACACGCACACACATGCACACACACACACACGCACACGCATACACATGCACACACACACATGCACACACACACATTAAAGGTTTCTGCCATGCTCTAGTAGCACCAAGCTGAGGACCAAGTCTTTAATATGTGGTCTTTGGGGGACAATCCAGATCCAAATTATACCATGAATGCACAGATATCCAATTTTATCAGCATTCTTTATATATGTATATACATATATAAAGAATATATATATATATCAGATATTGTATTTATATATATATTTATATATTATATTATATACATTTATATATATATCAGATATATTTGCATAGGTGAAATATTTCCTATTTAAAAATTCGAAGATACTATTCTGCCTGTTGTATAGAAAATATATGATATAGAAAAGATACAGGGTAAAAAAACACAAAAAATAGAAATATAAATATATTAGCAGTATTCTAATGAAAGCAAATATGAAACTGACATGAAATTCTGTTTCATATATTTAGTGAAAATATTGCCTGAAAATCAAAACATGACATTTTGTAAAAAGATATTCTTAATTGTAATAGAAATTACTGTCCAAAGCAGAGCTAACCATATGTAAGTATGAGGCTATGAAAGCACAGTTGGTCTGCATGTTTAAGATTTTTTAATATGTATTTCAACTGAGAGCACAGAATAATCAAATAGTTGTTTGTTTACAGTATAATAAGAATTTTGACACATCCACAATAGTTTCCTGATGATTGACAGAATACCAGAAAAAAAAGATTTGTTTGAGATGTTAAGAAAAGTAGTTTTATTTTGAACATAGTCTCCTAGAAGTTAGTAAATATGATCTCACATTATGTTCTTGTGATAGTCAGAGGTAATGATGCACCTTTTTAAAAAATTGGTCATAATTCAGTATATCATCCATCAAAGATGGCTTGGGACTTAAAAGTTTAAAATCTGCCAAGACAAAGTAATAAACACTGAGATCTAATAAATTCCTGTGGCTTAAACACAGACTTCTCAGTGCTTTGACTGATAAGCTGAATGCTCTCTCTATTGGCTGGTTGTTTTCCACAAATAATAGGGAGTTTAATGATGGTATCACACAAGAGATGGAAATTAATTTTAACTGATAATTACTATTGATATCAGCACTACCAATATTGTTTTAATGTCATTTTAATACAAAATCTTTGCTAACTAAACACATCTTAAAGGACAATTTATTAGCCATATTATTTTCCAAAGAGTTAACCAACTAGACAGTTCCATTTCACATGCACTTACAGAAATAATCTATCACAGAACACTTACATTTCACTAACATGTGATGTGAGATTTTCTTTGTGTATGTCTCTCCATTGCATAGAATGATGGGGTGGCCCACATTGTGTTTAATATTATTAATTTTCTAGCTTTTGCTTATAAACTGGTTTAGATTGGTTATTCTCTCTCTTAGTACAAAATCAGTAGATTTTGTCAAGTCATTCAAAGGAAAACCAGCCCTTTGAAGTATTGAAATAAACCATTAGTCTTTTTAATTAACATTATATTCAATCCAAAAATTTTCTGTAGCACTTTTCAAATATTTAAACAAGAGTTATGGAACAGCTGGGGTTGTGACTCAGTAGTAGAACACTTGCCTAGCATGTGAGAGGCATTGCGTTAGATCCTCAGCACCATATAAAAATAAATAAATAAAATAAAAGTTAAAAAAAAAGAGCTATACAACAGCATGATTTGATTGCCCATTTTCTTTCCAAATCGTGTCTTTGGGAGAATTATTTTAAATGAATATCCTGGTCCATTTTGCTAATTTTAAGGTCAGGGTCAATTTTCAGAAATGAAATCTTTTTTTTTAAACATCACTACACACACAAAAAATAATATTTTCAAAATTAACATTGATAGAAGAAATAAAGAGCTAAAAACCAAAGTTATTCAAATATTCAGAAAATAAGTGTGGTGATACTGGAGTGAAATTCCACTCACTATTAACAATCAAACACAAAATCCATTGTACCAGGACTTCATCCACATTTAGAATTACTACATGACTACTTTACTTTATAACCTTGAAGAAGCCTGTGGAAATGTGATTACCATCATATCCCCAATAGTTCTCTCCTGCAGGCATTCACCTTCTTTCTAATGTGACTTTGCAGCACCTTCCATCAAGAGGTGGCACTGAAGTTTGAACGTGGTTTGTGCCCTCCAAAACTCAATTCAGATTTGGTTCCAATTTAACGGTGTTGACAGGTGGTGAAATCTTTAAGTGGCGATACAGTAATAAATAGAGAGCAATGCACTTTGCACCGGATTAGATTAGTTACCTACTGTTTGGAAGCAGGTGTTTTGCCTCTTCCACCATGCCTGCTTGCCCTTCCACTTTTTGGTGATGTTAAGACACAGCTTGAGGCTCTCCCACTAGAAGCTGGGTAGGTGTAGTCAGATTCTTCACTATCCATAATGATAAACCAAAATAAACCTACTTCCTTTATAAATTTCAGGTGTTTCTGGAATAACAACAGAAAACACATGAAGACATATGGAGTCTAATCTCTAACCTCTAGACTTTGTGCTGCTTTTGTTACTTCCATTTTGATAGTTACCAGTTCAGAGCATTGGCACTAAGAGACCTTCAGTGTTTCTGCCTTCCTTCTTTCTGCCTTCCTGTTGATCTCATGCCAAAGCCATGAGATAACACCCTAACTGCTTGCTGGAGTATGACAGACAACATACGGTGGAGCTGAGTCATCCAGTTTTCCCGTCTAAGGATCTTTGGCATGTGAAAGACTTCAGTCAAAATGAACGAGATCAATAATGGTGCTTGGTTGACCTGTGACTTACTGCAGATGTGTAACTGATCCATACAGAGACCACCAGATGTCAGGAGAACCACCCAGCAGCCTCATGCACAGGTGAGCCAGGTAATAAAATGTTTAGTATTTGTGAACCTCATACAGTCTCTGTTATGTATTCTTTTTTTGTTTCCTTTTCTTTTTATGACCCTCTATACACGTAAAAATATCCTTTCCTTCCGGACTATTTTTAAAAAAAAAAAGGCCACTATTCAGACATTCAGATTAGGTCATGGGCTATAATGTGTTAACCTCTGCTATAATATGATGCATAAAAATGACATTGCTAGCATAACACTGAATAAAAGAACTCCTATCTCAGGCTAAAATAAATAGAGCAAGGTAATGCTATAAAATCAAATATAATTTTTAAAATATAATTATTTTCATTTTCAATGTTGTATATGTATTTATTCATTCAATCATTCATTCATTTTGGTGCTGATGATTGAACTCAGTCAGGATCTCTTGTATGCTAGGCAAGCACACTACCATTGAATCGCATCCCCAGTCCCTCTATGTTCATCCTCAAGGGTGCACTGGTAAAAGTTTAGTTACCTCCACGGCCAATTACAAGCTACCAGTGAGGTGGAGTGATGTATACAATTGGCTCGAATGAGCCAGGAAGAGATGACACAAACAAGTACATCACTGTTATACTACCTACCTATTTTAAGCCTATACTATAGTTGAACATTAATTATAAAAGAAATTGATTATAAGTCAGATAGTGGATTTTCCTTAAGCTGGAATGCTCCTTTCTCTTAATTTACTTTTTTGGTCCTAGTAAATTTTGATTTTGTCATTCCCTGATCCTGGAAAAGATTATGCCTTTGCAACTACCAACTTCTGCGAGTGACATGCATTTCATTTACCTAAGATCTATTTTCAAAGAAAATCAATATAGAATAAACTTACTTATCGTGGTTTGATTGTTTTCAGTGGGACAAGAACTTTTCTCATTTTCAGGCATGATTATTAGCAGTATTTGGAAACCTATTTAGAAAGAAAAATATTTAAATGTAATGAAGCAAAATTAGTTTCTACTTAATGTCACTAAGAGTTATCTATTCAAGAACTAATATGATCAGAATGAATTTCTAATATTATAAAATATAGGGGGCTGGGGATGTGGCTCAAGTGGTAGCGCGCTCGCCTGGCATGCGTGCGGCCCAGGTTCGATCCTCAGCACCACATACAAAGATGTTGTGCCCGCCAATAACTAAAAAATAAATATTAAAAATAAATAAATAAATAACATAAAATATAGACATGTAAAAATCAATACTAAGTTATGTTTAAAATATAAGGGAATCCAACAAAGTACTCTTGTTCATATTAGGAATACTATGATCCCACTAGAAACACCAAAGATAAAAATCTTTCTTAAAGAGGGATATTTGATCCCTTGTTTTGCTGATAACTTGAAAAGATGCCTGGCATGACCAGCAGATAATTCAGCATTGCCCATTATAACTGTGGCTTCAAAAACCTAAGGGAATTCTGGAACCTGCAGTGTTTTCATTTTATATAATAAATTTTTAGCCTTACTATCATCTCTACTATATCTTCCCCATTCATTTTTAAAACATTTTATTATGGAGAAATTCAAATACATACACAGGAAGTCAGGAAGTTTTAATGTGTCCACTAGCCAATTTCAACAATTATCAACTTGTGGTCAATCTGAATTCTATATACCCATGTACTGCCCTATCTAACTTACTCATGATCATGGTCAAGCAAATTTTAGATATCATATTATTATATTTATATATAGTTCAGGAATTACTCAAGGTGATATGCCCACATTTTGTCATTATTTAATTTTTTACTGTTTTAAAAAATTGCTTCGAGTAATAATAAAAGCAAGGTCCACATATAACATTTACCCAAAATGACTTTGTCTTTTCTCTTTTATTTATGAGTTCTACCTTTTTTTTCTTCTTGCCATTTATCTATGCTAAAATCAAATCTTTTTGTTTTATAGAGATTTCCACATTGCTGCTAACCTCCCTGTTCTATATTTTGCCAATTCCTCTGACCTCTGTCATTCCTATAGATTAGTATTTATTAGAAATTTAAACTGCTTAATAGAAAGATAACAATTCTGTAAATTCTGACATAAAACCGCCTCTTAATTTTAGACCTAAATCATTAGAGTTTAAAGAATGGAAATTATTTTTTCAATTTTTCACTTTACAAACCAGGAAACCTTGACTGAATTAGTAAACTCACTCAGTGTAAAACTCAACTTAATTAGAGAAAAGTGCTGTGAAAGAAACCCCAGAATCCAAGTCCAGTGCTTTTTCAAATAAACCAATCTACTTCATAAAGACCCAATTTGTTAAAGAACCAAAACTACAGGGGGGGAAAAAGCATAATTAAATTTTATTTTATATGAACATTTTATTTTTAATTCAATGAAACCGATAGTTGAATGTGAAATTTTATTTTGTGTTCTGTACTGGAAACATCAAATAATAAGAAAAGAAAATTTTCCCAGTAATGTAGAATTGGTTAAATCAGAAAATGCTTCTACAAACCACTACTTGAATAAAATCTGGTTGAAATACATTTTCTGAATATTCATAAAAGCAATGTAAGAACTCACAATGTCATAAGGAATACCTGCTTCATGAGTTGGCAGAAGACAGAAATTCTGAGTGAGACAAGCATTTTACTAGGAATAATGCCTGACTTGAGAGAGGTGGCTGAGAAGTTAGGCAGTGCTCTTGAAAGCCACATAAAGCTCTGGAAACAGAAGAAGGAATCACACTCTGCCAGGTCAAAGTGCCCAGGAAATTAACCCGCTCCAAAGGTCTACATTTTATGAAGCAGAAACAAAGCACATGTGAAGACGGCCCTCAGACTGAAACTTGACCTCAAAGTGGTGGAAGTGAAGCAACAGTAGAATCAAAGGTAACCCAGCACGGTGGGTAGATGATGCAAATCAACAGAAACAACAGACAACGTACACTGACCCACAGGTACTCCAGAGAGTGAAATTACCAGACAATAAATCGCCCACCATGTTTAACCAGTTTATAAATATAACATTAAAGTTTTAAATTTCAAGACTAAAAAATATGAAAAAATGATACTGTAGATTTGTGACAAGGCCTCTTCAGAATTTGTGAACTGAAAACTCCTGCAATTCTAAACTGCAATTCTAAACTCCCTGGTGCAATTTAAAAGCTAATTTGATAAATCTGAAAAAAAAAAAAAAACAAATTAGTTAAACAAATTCAGGGGAAAAAAAGCTTATGGATGAAACGTTCAGTTATGAAAAAGTGGAAAATTTAGAAGCATCGATAAGATTTGGTGCTCTTGGTCTCCACTTTTGGGAAAACAGAATAGATGTATTTTTCCTTATTTCTTCTCCTAAGAACCAACAAGAAAAAAAATTAGACAATATGCATACAATAAACATATGCAGACTGCCAGATGGAGAGGCTATGAGTCTTGAGACCAGTTGGTAAGTTTCTGAGATTTTTTTTAACCTCTATATCCTAAAACCTGAAGCCACAAAGAGCAGCTACCCAGAAATGCCAATGAGTATAGACCAGATAGGGATCCAACAAAAGTCTGCTCCTCTAGCCAAAAAAGAAAAAGGGCAGCTTAGTTAGAACACACTTAGACAAATACCTCTATATTCTAGTCAAACAACAGAAAAATCCTGTGGCTCTGCAAAGACCAAGTCTATGCATAATTCACTTCTATAGAATTTGAAGCAGAGCTGATCAATGGTTACCAGGATGGAGATATTGGTCAAAGGCACAAAGCTGCAGTCATTTAGGACTACATAACACCCCTAACAGACTCTAACGAGCCACCCTGAATTTCTGGCTGGGTGGTGTCAAGGGAGGCCAGGTAGGGACAGGACTTTTGACCCTACCGCTTAGAGGCAAGCCCCATACTCCCACTTCTACCACGGTGACAGTTGAAGACTATGTGGGGAGCCTGGCTTCTGTCCTACACAGCAGTAATAGGGTACCTTCTCTCTTCCCCACCAATGTGATGTCAAGGCAGACTAAAAAATAAGTCCCAATTTCTACCACAGCCCAGCAGTAATGAGTGCCCAACCCATGTGGGCTGTCAGTGAGGCCACAGGGAGAAGTAACAAGGTGCTCCTACCCCTCCCAGGTAGGGAGGTGTCAGTGGAGTCCTGGCAGGGAACTGGAATTCCCATTCCTGCCCAGTAATGAGAGGATATGAGCTGCAAATTAAAATCACATCAAGCTATCTAAACATCTGTCTTTATAAACAGATATATAATAAACAGTTCCAATACCAAATTCTAGCAAAAATGTAGAGACACTGAGTCACTTGTAATTACTGATTAGAATGCAAAACAATACAGCTATTCTGGAAAATGGTTTCACAGTTACTGTTAAGGCTAATGATGGATTTAGCAATATGACCCAGCAATTGCACTCTTTAAAACATACTCTGGGTACAGCTTATTATTACTTAGAAACTTGTCTACTCCTATCAGCTTTGTCCATGATACACAAAACCTACAATAGTACTCAAATGCCCTTCAGTGGGTGAATGGTTAAACGCATGGTGGTACATCTGCACCATGGAGTACAATCCAGCCAAAATAATAAGGCAGGAGAAATGGAGAAACAGACTAATCATGTTGACAACAACTTAGAAGAAGCCAAAATTAATATACTTAGTGGGGAAAAAAAGCTACTCTCAAAAAGATACATATGATTTCATTTATTCTCAGGAGAGCATAATTATAGCAAAGAAAAACAAACCAGTGGTTGCCTGGGGCTAGAGATGGTTAACAGGAAATATTAGGGAATGTTGTGATGGTCTGATGAAGTATCTTGATTGTGGTGATAGATAAAGAAAACTGTACATGTGATAAAATTTCATATTCATATTTCACACACACAGAAATATCTGCAGGTATTACTAGTAAATACCCCATATGAATTTTGTGGTACTATTGAACTAAAGTTACCTAAGATGTTAAAAACATTGGGGGACAGTGGGTAAAGGGAATTTAGGACCTTCTGGTATGTTTCTTTGCAATTTTCTGTGATGGTGTAGTTATCTCAAAAAGGAGAGTTCAAAGTAATGTCAAAAAGTGAAAAAAGAAAAAGAAAATTCTTATGCCTATGAAAATTAAGAAATACAAGTTTAAATAACCCATGTAAAATAATATATGAGAATGTAACTAAGAAAATATTTTGGACAATGATTACAAATATAAACATCATGACCTTTGGGACACAGCCAGGGCAGCAAGTGGAAGAGATGTTATGGAGATGGGAAGAGTCTATGCTAGGGTGCTCTAAGAAGTTCTCTTTGAGGAAGTGATTTCTGACCAAAATAAATTCAGAAAAAGTGCCAAAAGATTATAGGGAAGAGTGTTCCAGGAAGAGGTGACAAAGATGCAAAAGTTCCAGTGGCAGGGATTTGCTTAGAGTATCCCAGAAACAGTCATGGTAATTATTAATTCTGAAACAAGCTTTAATGCAAAAGTGTAAGTTAACAGCAACAAAAAGCTTTATTGCATTTCAGTTGACATTCATCCAAAGCATTCTATCATCCTGGCCCCATGTCTCCTGCCTGGAACCCTCAGGCTGTTTTCATTACCGCACCAGGCTAGCTTGGTAAAAATTCTGATTCTTTACAGTTCTTGCCAAAGAGTTTATTTTTTTTCCAGCTTTTCACTCCATAATATATCTCCATAATATATCATTTCATTCAATGTCATGAATCAAAACAGATATTCAAACTTTATAGCTTCTAAATCCCTATGCCAGGTTAAAAATAGCCAATAAAGAGCACAGGTACTAATTCAAACCATAGAGGATGGCAAGCAAAAATCAGAGACAGAATCCTGACGAGGCTCTTTAATCAGACACTTGGATCTTCACAGAAGGAGTAGCCAACCACGACTGACACTTACCATCAAAATGCCTACACAAGACTGCCAATTTTGGATTGGTTCGTCTGTAGTTGCAGATGCGAGAAACTCAATCAAATAAAACAAACAAACAAACAACAACAACAAAACACCATGCCCATATAAAAGTCAATATTTATGGAAAGGATACTGGGAAATACCAGCTGTCCATCCATAAGAAAAGTAGAAATAGAGGGACTCAAGAGCCATCAGCAATCTCTCTGCCTTGGCTTCCATGTCTCTTTTCATAGTAATTTTTTTTTTTTCATTCTACAATTTTACTTTTTTGCATGTTTTAGAAATCTTGGCTGCTGACACCTCCTGAGTTTTATGTTGCAGAGTTTCAGCCACCAAAGGGAAGTTGATTCCAGTTGCCCCTAGGAGGACTTTAATTAGCCTTCCTTGAGCCAGATATCTATAATCTGATCCAATCAAGTATCGATGGGAAGTCACGGGACTATTATTATTGAAGTTTGAGTCTCTCTGTAATCCCTGGTCACAACTGTAGCCAGGGGTGAAGTTGCTGACAACCAACATGGCTGCCTCACAGTAACAATGATGCAGATGGTGGGGCTGGTGAGAGGAGAGGGAAGTTCTACCTTGGCATGTCTATAGGCTCTGTTGCAAAAAATGGCAGTCAGACTGACAGGTGGTGGTTCTACACCAAAGGGAAGAATATTTTGGCAATCACGCAGGGATGTTTCTGACAATTTGAGTTTTTCAACAGTGAACCACAGTTATGTTATAAGGCAGCAAGCTTATATCACTTCAAGTGATCAAGGAGAAGCTACAAAACTTTTCATGAAGTCTGTTATAAAAAAAGGTTCAGGAAATGTCTACGAGACTGGACTGGATTATCTTCTCAAATACACTTACACTTCAGTCTTCTATAACATTTTATTTCTCTTCAGCCATTCATTGATTCGCTTAGCAATTTTTAGCCTGTATCTTTTTTATGTTACCGTGCTACTTCTTTGGGGAACAAAGATGAATGAGGCAATCTATGCCTTTCAAGGCATTCACCAATTTGACTACACATCATGTATTTTTGGTAATAACAAGGAACTTTTACACAAGGCCTAGAAGTTATAAATTCATGAGATGCTGGAAATATCCTTTGACAATTGCCGTCCCCCTTGCCTCCACATTCTATATTTTAGGCACACCCGTTATAACAAGCAGTGTACATATGTCCATGCTGCCACAGCCTTGTATGGTCTCTTTATTTGACCACAACTTAGGTCTCTATCTAAAATGAAGTCTCCCTTTACTTCTCACTGTGAAACATCCACTTCTTCTTCCTCTATTTTAACAGCTCAGTATCATACACATTTACTATACAGGCTCTTGAATAATGTGGACATGTATATTTACCCAGTGAGTCAAGAGAGCTGAGAGGACAAGGACATTGTCTCCTTTATTCTTTATAATGAAAACATCATTTCATTGTAATAAGGATTGTGACGAATAGGAAAATTTTTGGAAAATATAACCTTGAAAAGTCAAAGTTTGAGTTATCATTAGTAAAACAGTTGACATTTACATGTATTTTAATGAAATTGAAGACTCAAGATTTTCTTACAATGGGAAGTAGCATAATTTTACCTTCAACATAGATAAGGTTCTTATTTATAATAAGCTATAAACCAATATCCCAATCACAGATTCTGGAGAAAACATTTTAATGTTCAAGATGCAATAATTATGATCCACTCCTGGTCATCATTTTCAAAGCTGCTCAAGAAACAATGCACAAAAATATTTGCCGAGAAGAGCAAAAAGGATAAAAGCAGAGAGTAGTACTGAGTGTGTACCCGTCAAATACTTTTATTTTATTCCAAGTTCCAAAAGTTTAAAAATCCTATTTTAGAAAATTCATAACATAATAGTAGGCAAGAATAAATTGTACTTTGAGAATTATTTTCACAAAAACTTTTTAATATACTTTCATTCTTTATTATACAGTAATAGATTTTGTGATAATGCTGAATATATTGCAAAACACTAAAGAAAAATCATAAAAAGAAGATTGCTCAACATCTTTCTTATGCCTATCTATAATAATTTCTTTCATAAATCTTTAAATTCTATTGCTGTGATTCCTGAACACTCTCTCTTTGATGAAGTTCTATTGACTTTATATTATGTCTATATTATGTCTAATAGATTAGAGTTAAGATGCATTAAATATTACATCTCATGGTTTTGCTAAAGCCAAGCACATCTTCAGAAAGATTAAATATCATCTTTCTCATACAAATCAAATTAGAACTGAAAGTTCAAGTCAGTTTCTACACATATATTCACAAAGATCTCTCATACTATATTCAGAATTTGTCTCAGTAAAGAGATGAGCCTTTCACCTTCTGGTAATTACCTGAGACTTAAAGAATGACAAGCAATTCAAATGAGCTTTCATGATGTTAAATTATTTCATAGGTCAATATCATGTATTCAATTATTATTTCACCTCTGAGTCACATCAAACAATTTTACAGTGAATACTGAGTATCATTTACATTTTCTGACAAAATATAAAGTACTTAAAGCATTTATATTCAGTAACTAATTTTTGCCTCAAATATACAAAACAAACAATTACAAATTTGAAGTTCTTAAATTCTTATGGAAGAAATAACTTTGGGAATTAGAAAATACTATGCCATTTTACCATGATACCATTTTTGCTCCTACAAAAAATGTGCCTTTTGGTTCTATTTTTTATGAGTATCAAGAACTACTTATTGAACACTTCTGTGTATTTTTCATGACTCAAATGACAGTCCTCAAAACCAAAAAATCAAATCCACTCACACTTTGGGGAAATCTCTGTGTTGAAAACTAAGGAAATCTCTCTGTGTTACAATAATTTTCACATCCTCCTTGAAATGTGTAAACTACAGACAATTCTAAATTGTAAAAATAATGATTTTTAAAAATTTTTAGAGCATGACTTTTCATAGAAATGAGGTCCTAATGCATTATCATGTCTGGTCATTTCTACACCACCACTGTGGTTTGTGTTTTGTCATGTGTTCACATATTGCCAATGGTGTCATTCAAACCAACTTACACCAATTTATATTTCAATAATACATCTTCTATCAAACACTAAGTACATAGCAATTACACTATAAATTTTCATGTACAACCTCAAACTAATCTTGTTACTGTCAATGACATAAATACTTCATTTAGGAACCACTCTAATAATAAAGAATAGTTAAGGTCCAAGGTAATCAAAGTGCACCCTCCCCAACTCCATTCAATAGCCTGCTTATTAAAATGTTCCATTCAATAAATATATTGAAAGACTAATTTGCATCTGGTCTCCCCACATGGTCCCCTAACTCACCCATTGCCATTTTAATCTCATAATAAGACTTTGTGGTTGTATATAGTATGTCTCAAGGGTTTTGACCTAGTGAAAAATAGAAGTGATCTGAAATCTCTTTAATCTTTAACACATGGAGCATATTGAAAAGGAATATAAAAGGGTGTTTGCTTGTTTGTTGTTTGTTTTGGTTTTTAGCAGTATTGGGGATCGAACCCAGGGCCTTGGGCAGGCCAGACAACAAGTGCTCTACCATTGATATACATCCCCCAACCCAAGAATTTAAAATGATCAGTGAAGTGGGTAGAATATTCCCCCAAGACCAGTGATGGAAGAGGTTTGTAAGCCCAGGAAGCCTGTGACAGCACCCAAGAAGGTGTCATTCTCAGAGAATGACTGCTGGCTGCATCACTGGCATGAGGACTCCCAAACACACCTGTGCTCCTGGGTAGCATCAAGTTCAAGGGTAATCTAGGGAGTCCATTAAAAGGTTGGTGTTCCCAGTGGAAAATATGACATATGGCAGTAGAGTGCTAGGTGGGGAAAGGAACCACTCTTGCAAAAGCAAAGGCTTGATAAATTTGCCAAAAAGAGATTTTACTGGGTTTGTAGAGGAGGCAGAGTTGATACCAAGATTAATTGAGAGTAAATTTCCTGCTGAACTAATGGGAGGGGGCAACAGAGTTGAAATTTGACTTTGAGAAAAATTTCCAGGTGTGTCACTCTGTGCACACGTCAGTTTGGAGACTAAGGTTAGGTTTTCTATACTAGTCAAAGCATATTGCAAATGGGATTTCACCATCTTTTAGCTGAAATTTTCCAAGGATACTCTAAGTTCAATTAAGGAAGGTAGGAATATATTTCTCTAGCCTGAATGTTAGTATTCAGGTTCTACACACACACACACACAAAAAAAAAAAAAAAAAACACTCATTCCTCAGTACAATATTTCTAGGTCCACATACCTATAAGGGTTCTTCTTTGTAACTGTGCACACTCTAAGCACCTCACTAACAAAGAAAAGAAATCTCTTGAGAAACAGATCCTGACTAAAGAGGTAACAAATCCAGCAGCAGGGGAAGCATTATCTCCAAGCTGTATCTGTGGATTATTTATGATGCTTAGTAAGAGAAAATGTAGAATATATTTTTGGAAAACTGCAGGCCTTTGTCTATGGATTTAATAACTTTTCTTAAAGGTAACAGCAAGCAGATGCCTTAAACATTTTCAAATCTATTGTCGGTTAAGGAACAAAATATTGAAAACTCAGTTACATTTATTAATGTAGTATTAAGGTATATAAAATTCGATCCTGCCAGAGGTTCAATAATTATTTTTTGAGAAAGACTGATACTGTCAACCATTCTGAGGTTATATATGAACAACAAACTCCTCATTATTCAACATTAGTTGAGAAATTTTAATAACACTCAGCAAGATCTGTTTGCTTTTGTAAAACATCATCACATTTCATTCTGTAAGTCCTTTCTATAAAACTTTTGGGTTTAAAGGTTGGATAACCTGAGGGGAATCCTTAGTTTTCTCAGCAAGGTTACTTCTAGAATTCTACTGAGAATTGCTACCTGGGGTTGATTTTCCTGCTTTTGCAAAAGGATATCCACACATTGGCATGGAGTCTCCAGAGCATATCAGGTTTTTATGCATTCAGATTCCCTAAATGATCTTCCTCAAAATGCAAACTACTGAATTAATACAAAGCATATGTTGCTAAATAAGAAAGAATTCTAATTCACATGAGTTCCCAAATTAAATTTTAATAAAAATGGAAAGACTAACTCTACCTTAAATATGACCTCTGCAAAGGTCATGGTGGTTTTTTTTAACCCCTTATAGGTCTTCATGCACTAAATTAAAAACAGGTAATGCACTGCTACCCTGCCCCAATGCCCTCGTCACTCAGCGATCCTTCTCTTAGGTTTTTTGCCAAAGCCTGGTGAATTATCTAAAGGGAAAGATAATGTAAGACTAAAACTAATCAGAAAATAAAGAAGAATAGGGTGAAACTTGACAATGGAGTTTTATTTCCTTCTAACTACAACTTCAAGCTGTTAGTTGAGAAATTTTTAATAAAATGCTGAGATTTCCTATTACATGCTTCCTTCTAAACATTAATGCACCTGAATAGCTTTCACTCCATGACTGGACAATAATTCAACAGCAGTAAGCAGTGTTTTCTTTTTTATTGTTGTTGTTCCTTTTCTTTCTTTCTTTCTTTCCTTTTTTTTTTTTTTTTTTTTGGTATAACAGTATACTATACTATGTATTTTAAAAAGGAAGTCAAAATGTATACCAGTCTGAGGAAAAAAGGAATATTCTTGTAAATGGCTCTACCATTCAAATTTTTCTTTAAAAAAATAAATGATTAGCTTTTTAATTACTATGATTTAGAAAAGCTGTCAATACCAGCGATATTTAGTACATTTTTCTAGAAATCATGCAATTTATCTGCTGAACGATTTGAATTGTTAATGTTCAACACAGAAATCAAAATCCATCCAACAAAATAACTCTTTGAGAAATATTAACTCAGTCTAGAAAATTAAGGTTCTCACTAATTTCCCATTGTTCTTAAATTGTCAGTTAAGAGAAACAGTTTTTGTTTGCTGAAAACAAACTAAGGATATAAATATAAATAAATAAATAATGGCACCCAGTAAGAAATCTGTGCTTTGTGAAATAATAGACAAATAGAGTGCAAATGTGTAGCCATCTGGAGAATAAGAAAATCAAAAGTAATAAGCAGCATTGGGAATTTATTACAAAGAAATTATGCCAAGAGCTTCTTATAGCCATTTTCTATGGAAATGTTCAAATTAGTGGGTAAGGAAATACATTTTATACTACATATTTGAACCCTACTGATATCATTTTGTACATGATCTCCTGGCATAATATTTGCTAACTAATCTAAATTAGCTTGACTATAACTGCTGTCATACTGATGCAAAATTTCCTATCATACAACAAAGAGCCAGTTACAATGAACAGCACAGCCTGATGGAATGGTCTAGAGCCAGAGGGGCATGATACTGGGTTGTCTGTAACATCATTTTACAGAATTCACAGAAATTAATAAATATGAAAGTAATTGAGATATCAAGCAGAGGATAGAAAGAACAAGAGATGATGAAAACTACATATGCCAAAGAAACACGCAGAAGCTTATCACTGCTGTACTTCTAAAGCATACAGCAGAATCTGAAACAGTTTGGCCATTTTGCCAAACTACTCCCATTTGCTACTTCAGAGTCTGGACAGGGGAAAAGGAAGAACAGAAAAAAAAAATTTAAATGTTCTTTCCCACTGACTTAATCCATCAATAATGTCCCCCAAATTATAACACAATATTTCAGAAATCAAATTCCATTATCAGGTGACATTTTTCTGCTGAATCCTGAAATGCAGAAATTGTGTATTTTATTTACCTTTAATTCACCTCAGTGCCTACTAAGTGCATGCTAAGTGTTCAAAAATATTTATTGAACAGAATTATTGAACTATGAGAGCTCCTCCAAAATTTTAGTTTGAAGTGGTGTTAGTGGAGTAGGAAAAAATTAAAATTAAAAAACCAGCCGGGCATGGTGGCACAGGCCTGTAATCCCAGCACCTCGGGAGGCTGAGACAGGAGGATCTGGAGTTCAAAGCCAGCTTCAGCAATGGCGAGGCACTAAGCAACTCAGTGAGATCCTGTCTAAATAAAATACAAAATACGGTTGGGTGGCTATGTGGCTTGGTGGTTGAGTGACCCTGAGCTCAATCCCTGGTACCAAAAAAAAAAAAAAAAAAAAAAAAAAAAGCAGCTTTTAGTTTATTCCATTTTAAGAGTTAATTAAGGGTTGCAGTTGTAGCTCAGTGGTAGAGTTCTTGCCTATCATGTGTGAGACACTGGGTTTGATCCTCAGCACCACATAAAAATAAATAAACACATGAAGATATTGTGTTGATCTGCAACTTAAAAAAATATTAAAGAGTTAATAGCAAAAATTAAATATGTGAGGGCCTGTTTTCTAAATCTGTGCTGTTGTATGATGCAGGCTTTACGCTTATTAAATTTAAAAATTAAATTCCTCAGTTACATTAGACACCTTCCAATACTCAATAGCCCCATGTAGCTAGTAGCATCTGCATTATGGCATGGTCCTATCACTGTAGAAGTCTTTTGGACAACGTTGTTCTTGAGGATGTGAATAGCATATTATCATTATTCATAAATATTTTCTAAATTTTATGTGCATTTATTCATTCAAATAAAACTTTTGTTCAATGTACATCATATGCTCAGCACTAAACACACAGACACACACACACACACACACTCAAGATTCCATTCTAACCATTTATAATCTTTCATAGGACCTTATTCGTGAACAGACAGGCACAATATAAGGGCAAAGCATGTGCCATGCCATGGGACAGCTGAGTGGAGGACAGCATGAGCAGAGGCAAAAAGTGACGGAGAAGACTACCTGAAGGGGTCCAGGTGAACTTTATAAAATTAAGCCAGAGGAAGTAGAAATGGAGAGGATAAAGAGGAATCCAATGGGATTTTAAGAGGCAGAAACAGCCTGATTTGGTGAGAAATTTGATGTGGTGAGTAATGGAGAAGGAAGAATATAGAATGATTCCCAAGTTTCAGGCATGCAGGAATGACTACAGAGCACTAATAAGTGCATCAAGATGTCAAGATAATTGTATTGTCATGCACAACTAATAAATCGTGTCTATGTGAGGAAAAAAACAGGTAGGTGGGAGGCGAGATGAACATTTTAATTTTATGTATGGTTCTTGTTAACGATTATGCTATAAAAGTGTCTGATATTCATGAGAATATTTGAAAGTGGAGACAGGCATTTGGGGAATTACCATTGTAGAGCTGGTAGTTGGATAAGAATACAAAATAACAACATGGAATTTTGACAACAGAAGCCAAGCAGATTGGCATGAACCATTTCTAGATAAATTGCAAGAAAAACAGGAATGAATGGGATTAGAGAGAGAAAAAAAAAAAGGAGTTTCTTTAGGCTGTTTTTCCAAGAGCTCCAAAAAGGTCATATATAAAGACTTAGGGGAACAAAAGGTCATCTGACAGCAGATCATAAGGGAACATTATCTATAAATGACAGTAGCAGAATTTAGGTAGGAAGTGGCCTGGGACTGAATGAGTGGGAAAGAAGAGACATCCATTAACCACACTTTCCAGAAACTAAGATGTGAGATGGAAAGAGCTAGATATGAAGTGAGATGTAGATGTAAAAGAGGATGGTTATTTGTCTGCTTATTTTAAGGTGGAAAAAGCTTAAGCATTTATTTTAAAAGTTGCTGTGTCCACAGGCTCTGCATAGAATGGGGTCATCTTAGCTGGTTTGGTTTGCTTGTAATTCATCTCCAGAGCTGCTGACCCTTGGCCAAAGCCATGGAATGCATTAACTAAAGATAAATGAATATTTTGAAACCATGGATCTGAGTTGTCTCAGAGCAGGTCTCAGAGCCAGCCAGCACTATTTAATAAAAAAAATAATTACATTTATAACTGCAGCAATTTTGGTGGAGCCTAGAGGAGGAGGACTTTCAAAATAAAGTACATCTCTATGACAGGCTCAATATAGAAGATGACTAAGAGCAGATGTGGGTTTCCTTCTGCACCCATGTTTCACATGCACACCAGTAGGATTATACATCAAGTATACATCAAGCATCTGTGTGCCCCAGAGATGGGGGAACAAAGAAACCTGTTCCTGAGATCTCTGGTCCCTTTATCATGCACATCTTTCTTCTGGGTTATGCTATATCCTCTGCCATAATCAAGTCATTCTGAGGGTCTAAAGTGAGTCCCACAAGCAATGAAGATTACCAAAGGTAATTAACATGGGCCAACATAATTTCACTTGCAAAAACATTCAGATTTTTCAGGTTTATTAATTGATCACAGTCATAATTTTTAGGCTAACCAATGACAATTCATGAGAATAGTTTTTTATTTTCTCAAGAAAAAATTAAATAATAAAGCCTCATTTACATACAAAAATCATAGAAAGAAAAAAATTGTATATACTTTGTAAAACATCTTACTAATCATCAGCACAGGCAGGGACAGTTAAAGAACTGATTTTCATGCAAACTATACCCTCTTAGTTGTGTTCCTTCACTGTCTTCCACCATATTCTTGCCCCTCCATCTTTGCTATCTGATTTTAAATGTCCAGGCATCTCATCCATTTCACTGGTTTTTGGTTAACTGCATTTTTCCAGCATTAAAGGGTAGGATGAATCTCTTCTGTTCTCAGAAAGGTCTTGGCATTACCTCTGTTTACACAAACATCCTGTAAGCACCCAGAAAAGGAGGCCAGATGGCAGAGATCATAGATATAAATTAACATAAAATAGACAGATACAAGTGAAGAAAGTAAGAGATTAGGAGGTACTGTAACAAAGTGAAAGTGTCAGAGAACATAACTTTTAAATCAGTTACATCTGGGGTGAAATTTCAGGTGGCCCCCTTACTAATTGTATTACCTCGGGAATGGTAGTTAATGTATTTCAGCTTCATGCTTTCCCTCTGGAAAATGGTTAAAATAATAATACTAATAATGCTTCACAGTGTTATGGTGAAGATGACATATGCATATTAAAATAAGATAATATATGCAGTTTATTCCAATGACAAGCCTAAAAAGTGTTCACTTAATAAGTTGTAATGATTTAAATTCAATAAACTAGGGTCGGTTAACAAATTATATGTTCTCAAAAACAGTATTTAACCTATTCAAATTTCAGTTTTCTAATAGGAGGATGAATTTTCATGAGCATTCAGAGACCAAACAGATAGACAATGGCCAGACGACATATGAAAATAGAACTCTAACCCAGAACCTCTGGACCTAGCACTCCAGAAAGTAAAACTATAAATTCTGCAGTAATCATCCCAAATCAGTCAGGAATTTGCCAATAGCCAACAGTTTCCCTAATATTTGTCTCCCCAATCTGACTTCAACTTAAATCTAAACTGAGAAAGCCAAATAAGCTCACCAAGCCAATCACGCAGGATGTCCCCCTTCATTTGCCCTCCTCCAGCTTCCCCATGTTAACAACCTCAGATCAGATTAATCAATTCCAGAGTCTAGAACACATCTTACTTCTTCCCTTTTTTCACTATAAAACTTCCCACTCTCCTATCTGCATTGGGTCTCTGCCCAGTGCAATTGTTAGTGACTGGTGCTCTTGCTTTAGCAGGCTCTGAATAAATGGTCTATGCTTATTCTCATTTAGGTGTTCTTTGTTTATTTCACAGCATTGAGGCTGAGATTAAAAGGTAATGTCAATTTCAAAATCTTATACATTTTATTATTGGTATTATTGTCCAGAAAACAGGTATGAAGACACATAGCCATTGGAACTCACACATACAGCAATCTTCTTACACTACCTTTCCATCAGGTACATAATCCAAATGCTTATAACACGATCAATCCAATTCTCACCCCGTATTATTGCCAACTAGAACATAAATACTTCAACTACTTTAAGTAACACAGCTACTTAATTCCTTGGATTTTTTCTTTTTATCATACATCTTCCTCTTTTCTATTTTTGTCTAGACTCCAGAGTCTAGCATTTTAGCAATGACTACTCTCAATAGCCTTCAGTTCCATATGCCTAGATAAAACTCTGGGTAGACAAATATTGCTTTAAAAAATAAGAAAAATTTCCCTTTAAAATAAGAGGGGATCAGTTAAGAAATTATTTTGTTTTTGGTTTTGGGTTTTTTTTTTTTTTTTTGGTATACATAGCTGATTTTTTTTATTTAATTCTTTTTTTTTCCTTGTTTTATTGGTTGTTCAAAACATTACAAAGCTCTTGACATATCATATTTCATACATTAGATTCAAGTGGGTTATGAACTCCCATTTTTACCCCAAATACAGATTGCAGAATCACATCGGTTACACATCCACATTTTTACATAATGCCATATTAGTAACTGTTGTATTCTGCTACCTTTCCTATCCTCTACTATCCCCCCTCCCCTCCCCTCCCATCTTCTCTCTCTACCCCATCTACTGTAATTCATTTCTCTCCTTGTTTTTTTTTTCCCATTCCCCTCACAACCTCTTATAGTAATTTTATATAACAATGAGGGTCTCCTTCTATTTCCATGCAATTTCCCTTTTCTCTCCCTTTCCCTCCCACCTCATGTCTCTGTTTAATGTTAATCTTTTCCTCCTGCTCTTCCTCCCTGCTCTGTTTTTAGTTGCTCTCATTATATCAAAGAAGACATTTGGCATTTGTTTTCTAGGGATTGTTTTTTGACTCCATCCAAATGGTTTGAAGAATTGTTGTTAATTACAGCAACCACATTCCCAAATTTAGCAGTCCAGGGGCAGGCAGATGAACCAAATGGAGCCAAGAAGAATCAATGCAGTATATTTCCAGATTTTCTTTTCAGGTGCAAGGTTGGGAATTGGTGAGTCCAGATTTTGGGGGAATCATGGTTCTATCCTGGTGGAAGAAGCCAGTAGGAAGATGGAGTACATATTCAAAGGGGAAAAGACAGAGTACATGCAGATATTATTCACCACTGTAGAGAATAGAAAAGAAAGAAAAACTTGGAAGATAAAGTAACAGGTTAGCTATATCTGAGATTGTGTTTAATCTTAGCAGAAGAGAAAGGCTGGGATGCAGTAGAACTCTGGCAGCCACCAACATAATGGGAGCCCACCGAAGGAGAATTGGTAGACTAACAGCTAAACTCCTATCTTTAACAGTTCTGGAAATTAACCAGATACAGCTCATAATAAAACCTTAACATACAATAATAAAATGAGAAGCATTATATACTCAGGAAAGAAATGCATAAGCCTCACATATAAATGTCTAGACAATTATTCAACATAAACTAAACAGCTGAAAATACTATGGAATTGTTGGATGTCTTTCAATTAGTCACTCATTTGTCTATGAAATCTTTAATTTCTACATGGTGGCCTAATACCTGTTGCCATAGCAGGATCAAGAAACAATTTCACCAGATAGTAAAATTTTACCACCTTTGGTGTCTCAAGAAAGCTACATTAGAATCCAGATGGTGGGCAGAAATACAAAACTGACCCATCCAATAACAGGTACATGTGGGGCAGCACCAAGAGCAACTCAGATATTTATAGAGCCATGAAAGAATGTCAAGAAGGAATATTAGAAAATACCTTGATTTGGGAGTGAGGAGATCCTTAGTGTTCTTTGTCTGAAGCTTGCTGGGATGCTCAGGGATGCTCAGAGCTGTGGTCAAGTCAGCTCTGAGCATCACTTTCCTCATCTGCAAGGGGAGCTGGTGGAGTGGGTCATTTCACTTGTGGTGGTTTAGAGTAAACAAACATTCCCAGCCTTTCGCCCAAGAAGCTGTTTAGGATTTGATTAAGCAAATACTTGAAAATATATTTTTTTCATCAGATACTTGAAAATATATTTTTTTCATAACTATGTATATATTTGTATTTTATATAATACATATATATAATATATGCAGAAGAAATAACGGTTCAAGAGAACAATACATGAGCTACCACAAGGCGGCCTTATAAGCAAAATAAAATGTAGAAATGATTATCTTAAAAGAATAATAAGACTAAGGGATGCAGTTCTAGATAACGTGAATACAGCTGGGCGGCCAGTGGAGGGAGACTCTGCGCCCCTTCCCCAGCTGCAACTCGCGGAGGGACCGCTTTCCCGCCGCCTCCGCAAGGGAAGGGTGAACAACGAGGCTCTAATCCTGGCCGGATGGCCGGATACCCGGTGGGACGTGTGGATGCTGCGGGTGGGAACGGCGCCGGCTCGGCCGAGGCAGTGGACACCGCCCAAGACTGCCGAAGGGGGCGAGCGCCGGGACTCACCGGCTCCACGGGACTCCCGCGCCGCGTCTGCCCACTCTGCGGCTGGCCCGGGCGCGGGCCCCGGGTCCGTTACGTGGCATCCGGGCAACTAAATGAAGCTGCCGGCAGGGACCTCCCGGCTCGCGACTCCCCGCTCCCTGCGTTCTGTCCCAGACCCTTGCAACTGAGGCTCTGCCCTGTAGGACGCCCCTCTTTTGCTTGCTTTTCCAACTAACCTGCTTCACCAAACTTCTTTTCCTCTGTACTAAAGGGGGAAGAAGTAGGGATGAGTCCAGGCCTTTTACCCCAGCAAGATGAGAAGAAGCAATTTTTCTCGTAAGACTTAATTCAGGGCTTGGTTTCAGTCCTCTTAAAAGAAAGCAAATACCCTCATCATCACTTCCGGCTTCTGTTTTCTGGCAACCCTTGGAACAACAGGATCAGAATTATGTGTGATAAGTCCCCCATTTAGTTTAGTTGTTAATTCTAAGGTGACTTTAATATTGATAAATCTCAACACAGTATTAGGAACAAAAGGAAAACTGAAGGTTGAGGTGGGTAAAACAATGCCTTCAAACCATTTGTCTAAGGGTCAATTTTTAACAACAACAACAAAAAATTAAAGCATTGGTTCTTTTCACAAATATATTAAGTGACACAAAATATGTTATCTAAATTTTGTTTCCTTTCAATGAATATGTATCATGATCTGAAACAGGCTTCAAAGAAAGAGACATGAGCTTTTTCACTCATTACCTGTCTCCTTGAATGAAATCAAACACTGGATCATAAACTGAAGGTGGTTAAAATCATAGGATCCAGTTAGGTTGATATCCTCATCCAGACATTTCCATGCCACATGCAACAGTAAACTCCCTGCGGAGGTTAAATTAGCAAAATCTATTACCATAAGAGGCAGTTTAGTTAGTAATCCCTTCCAATGGGAAGAAAAATCAGCAAACCTATACCTGGAATAAGGTCCTTCCTGTCAAAGATGAAAGAGGTAGAGCAATAACAAGTAAACTGGAGAATATTCTTAATCTTAAAATAATATAAGCAGAAGCAGAGCTCTTTTTGTAGATTAAAAGAAAGTACCAAAATGGATTTCCCACTTTCTCATCTGCCTCCATTAATTATATTATTATTATTATTACTTTATTATTATTTGTGGTGCCAGGGATTGAACTCAGGGCCTTGTGCATGCAAGGCAAGCACTCTATCAGCTGAGCTATATCCCCAACCCTCCATTAATTATATAAATCTGACTTGCATACCAGTAAATATATATTCCTGAGGGTTCAAAATAGCTAAGTGAACATACTAAAATAACACCTAAATTTTTCTCATAAAACAAAAGTTTATATACTGGAAACTTAATTCTTGCTAAGTTGCTTTTTTTTTTTTTTAAGAGAGAGAGAGAATCTTTTTTGTGGATGGACACAACACAATGCCTTTATTTATTTATTTATTTTAATGTGGTGCTGAGAATCAAACCATGCTCTACCACCAAGCCACAATCCCAGCCAAAAGTTGCTCTTAATTAGAACTGACTTTTGCTATGTCCTTATTGTGGAAAGCAGAATTCTAAGATCCCAAGGACCCTACCTCCCAGTATATGCCCTGAATAATCTTCAATACTTTGAAGATGATGAGTTTTATTTCTGTTATTAGTTCATTATATGGCATAATTAACTTTAAGAGATAGATTACCTGGGATATGTTGGCCATATTGGGTAAATCATTAAAAGTGACTAGCCTCTTCCTGGAGTCAGAGGTTTGAAAGAGATGAGAGTATGAGCAGCTTTGAAAACTGAAGGGGACAGATGGCAAGAAGTTCAGGTAACCTCTAAGTTAGGGCCTGAACCCTATCAGTACTGTTCTTATTTATGACAATATGGTTAGTATTCAATTAATCTTGCCCAGTCTTAGTCCTGTATGAGTTTCAGCTACATTTCTGCCCTAGATTTTTGGAGATGCCCATTTTCGTTTATTTGAAATTAGTTAAGACCTGTGCATGTTACTGTTTATCTCCTAACAGTGATAGAACATTTCAGGGATTAGAGTTAACAAGAGTATTCTGTACCCACATTAAAAACATCAGAATTATCTAAAGCCACTTTTAGGTTTCCTGCCATAGAAAACAAGCTGAATTCTCTTGTTTGTTGAAAATAATGTCTTTTTAAGATGAATCAGAAAGATCCTCAGAAAATATTGGGAACTGGTATTTAATTACAACTAAAAGAGAGATGTCATACTATTTTTTTAATTAAAACTTATTATCTTGAGCAGACATTCTCCAAAATTCAATTTATTTATGTCAAATTACTTCTTATAACAATTTCAAATTTTCATTTTGGCTTTTTGTTTGTTTGGTACTGGAAATTGAACCCAGGGCACTTAACCACTAAGTCACATCCCTGACCCTTTTTATTATTTATTTATTTATTTGTTTTAAAATTTGGGGACAGAATCTTGCTAAATTGCTTAGGACCTCAGTTGTTGAGGCTAACTTTGAACATGCCATCCTCCTGCTTCAGCCTGCCAAGTCCCTGGGATTATGGACATAGGCCACCATGCCTGGCTACTTTTTTTTTTTTTTTTGTAAGTAATTCATGTTGATATACAGTGAGAAAATAAGAGCTCCCAAAATAATATTAAAGACATTTATCTATAATGACATTATTTAAAATGTTTCAAAATCAGACCATTTTGCCCCTTCATTAAATGGTATAGAATTTGGGACAATCTTAACCCTATTTATGTGTAAGAATTACCATTTCAGCTTCCTAAAGTAAATATCAAATGATCCTACATATTAAACATTTCCACAGATATCCCTGTTGTCACTCTTTGCCAGTAAGTAGTGGTCATTTATACAGAAAAGTTTCATCATAAGATCTCTCCATAACATCTGCTTGTCATAAAACTCATGAGTCTGTTCAATTCACATGCTTCATGGGATACCTATGTCCAACACTCTATCAGAAAACACAACTTTAAACTATTTCTGGGAGTTTTTAATGAAATTTTGCCCAAAAGATACAATTTACATAATATCAGTTATTTTTAATTTTTTAAATTAATTTTTAGTGCATCATAGTGGAGTTCATTTTGACATATTCATAAATTTATAAAACATATTTAAAAAGAACAAATAAAAATGTTCTTATAAAACATAAAATAGATGAATAGATTAAAAAATGTGGCATATATACACAATGGAATTTTACTCAGCAATAAAAGAGAACAAAATCATGACATTTGTAGGTAAATGGATGGAGTTAGAGAAGATAATGCTAAGTGGAGGTAGCCGATCCCAAAGAACAAAGGACAAATGTTTTCTTTGATATAAGGAGGCTGATTCATAGTGGGATAGGGAGAGGAAGCATGGGAGGAATAGAGGAACTCTAGATAGGGCAGAGGGGTTGGAGGGGAAGGGAGGGAGCTTGGGGTTAGAAATGATGGTGGAATGTGATGATCATATTATCCAAAGTACATGTATGAAGACACAAATTGGTGTGAATATACGTGGTGTATACAACCAGAGATATGAAAAATGTGCTCTATTTGTGTAATAAGAATTGTAATGCATTTTGCTGACATATATAAGAAAAAATAAAAATAAATAAATAAAGACATAAACCAGTTTTCTCCATTTCAATGCCTAGTCCTACCCCTTCCCTATTTTTCTCACTCCCAGTTTTCCCCACCCTCCTCTCTATTGTCCACCATAATGCATTCCAATTTTATATATAACTATAAGGCATCAATTAAAAGTAAATAATTAGGGGCTGGGGGTGTGGCTCAAACGGTATCTCGCTCGCCTGGCATGCGTGTGGCCCGGGTTGGATCCTCAGCACCACATACAAACAAAGATGTTGTGTCTGCCGAAACTGCCGAAAACTAAAAGAAATATATATATAAATAATTAGAAGAAAGACCAATATTAGTTATTTTAAAGATGTAAAACATCATGTTCTTTCAATATGGTTTCATTTCTTTTCCTGAATCAGATGAAGCCAGCACCAGATTACCTATAGAGATTATTGCCTTACTCTATTACAGAATCATTTTCACTGTGTTTCATTACTCTTTTGAATTCATTGGATGGCATTATATTTAAAAGACATGAAATATACCACTACATTTTTTTTGAATTTTTAATATTTATTTTTTAGTTTTCGGCGGAAACAACATCTTTGTTTGTATGTGGTGTTGAGGATCGAACCTGGGCCGCACCCATGCCAGGCGAGCGCACTACCACTTGAGCCACATCCCCAGCCCCTATACCACTACATTTTAAAAAGTGGTTGATTGTGTTGTCTATCTTATCACTTAATGATCCCATGCAAAATTCTATATAAGAAATTGGGGTGTGTGGGGGGAGGTGGGTTGAGGATATAGCTCACTCTGTAGAGTGCTTGCCTCACATGCACAAGGCCCTGGGTTCAATCCCTAGCACTGCAAACAAACAAACAAAAACCACTATGGGTGGGAGTTGTGGCTCAGTGGTAGAGAGCTTGCCTAGCATGGCACTGGGTTCCATCCCCAGCACCACGTAAAAAAAATAAACAAATCAAATAAAGGCATTGTGTCCATCTACAGCTAAGAAAATATTTTTTTTAAAAAAAGAAAGAAATTGGTTTGAAGAAATTGAGTGTTAGGAGAGATCAGAGAACAATTTTTTATCCCCAGAAATCAGTATAAGTCATGTATTAGTTATGAGAATTATGTAGTTATCTTCTCATATCTTGTTAGCAAATATTAAACTTAATTTTAGAAATTATGTTAGCCCTTTGGTTCTTATTTTATAGAGTAATCATATTATATTAATGTGTCATTAACATTTTTGTTTTATCAACCTTAAATTCAGTGTGAGAAGTTAAGTTATAGAAAAATTGAAATAATCAAAAGAGTACAAAATAATTACAGTCGTTTTGCTACTGATAATTTATTGAACACTAATTACACATCAGAAAGTGTGCTTCCTTGTCCTCATATCTACTGCTTTAAGAGATAGAGATTATTTTTCTTTCTCATGGCAATTGTGATTTGGATCTGGTTAAGGATCTGGCCCAGAGCCACAGAGTTGGTTAAGCAGTAGAGTAATAGTCAAACCTGTCATTCAAATCAGTGTCTCTTCTTTAACACATTATTCAATTCATTTTATAGGGATGTACTAAAGATCATCCTCAAGTAGCTAGTTAATTAATCATTCACAGGAGCCCAACAAAATTTTCATGATGATACTAAAGGAGGTGGAGGATGAGAGGCCAAAAAGGAAAGCATTTTCATTGGTGAGCTCCTGTCTAGAAACAATTGAATGCTCAAGAGAGGTTCCTAAGGAAAGTATTAAAGGCACTAATTACAAAGTATGATCAAGGTCAAAGGAAACCTTAGGGTTTTCTTCCTAAGGCTACGGATTACAGAATCTGTCTCTACTCCAAAGCCTGAAAAGGCACAGAGGGATCCCAGCATGAAAGGAGCTTCAAAGTCACCACTCCATCCTGAGAGATCCTGATAGTTCTTATATCTATCAGCAAAGCAAGGTCACAGGGAAAGATTCCACCCATCACTTATGATTTCCAAAGCCCTCACTCAGACTACTACACTTTGGTAGCATTTTGAATCTCCAGATATTAACATCATTCCAGAAACAAAACTTAATAACACCAGAAGTTTCAGGTAGATTTCTTGACTTAATATGTGTGATAATGACCCAAGTCCTTCTGGGCAAGGATTAGACAAAGTGTCACAGTCCATGTGAGTGGCAGCGCAGTTAAGGTGTTCCATGTTTGGGAATTAGTTAAGGTCTGCAGCTAAATAAAAGAATATAAATCCCTCAAGGAGAGTTGATTTAGGTTTCTGCCCACCAGATCTAGAGTCATTCAGCCTAGGTGTGTCCAGAAACACCTCACAGGCTGGCCAACTCTTTTATTCCTAGAAACCCCTGAGAAAAACATCATCACAGTTTTCTATGGGACTTTTCATCTGTCATTCTGTTCTATCCACGCTGCTGTTACGATCCTCTTGCTAATCTTGTATCTGACCATAAAGTGCCTCCACCAGGCTTCTGTAAGAGAAGGGATAACTGTGACAACAGTGCACAGTCATTGAGATTTGGGATTCAAAGTTTATAAGTTTGTCTGTGTCTATCCAATGTTTCCCTTTTCATTGCTCAGTGAGTCTCTGTTTCTTCACCAATGCCCTAAACTTAGCATAGAGACCTGGGAATGTTGAACAGTTAATTGGCTCTGGAACCCTGCCTTTATTGGAGTCAAACCATGGATTCATCCTTGGCCATGTTTGTCTTTAGACTTCAAGAGATGAGGAATTCCTTAAACCTGCCATTGGCTCTTTCTCATCTTTTACTCGTGTTCTGAATTAACATTCAAAGCCCTTCATTTGTCATTTTCTCAGTTATTACTATGTGGCATCATCTGAAAAATCAGCTAACCACTTGGCCTTTGCATTCATTGTTATTGCCATACAGACTAGTTAAAAAAAAAAAAAAAAAAACCTGTTGACTTCCCAACACCTATCCCTGCATATAATCTTCATTCCATGCCACCACTGGTAATAATGTGAATGAAAGTAATGTCATCATATGACTCAGCTTACTAAATGACATTTCTATCCAGTGAGAAGTTTGGCCATGTGCTCCCTTAGCTATATCAGAAAAATAATCTTAGAATCCCAATTGGAAGATCTGATTCCTGAGACCCTTTCTACCACCAAGTACATTAACAGTCAAAGTGTTATCAGCAAAAAGAAGGCATTCCAAAATGATGATGTGAAAAGCTAAATAAAGGGATATTCCACAACAAATAAGCAGGTTGGAAACCAAATGATTGATTTGTTTTATTTTAAAAAATCATGGGATAAAAAGAGGTGGGGTAGGGTGCTGTTGCCAGCATAGCCTGATGATGTAAGGGGAAACAAAAATCAGGTATACTCCTAGAAGAAGGTCATCTTACAGTAGTTTTGACCTTCCATATACATGTAGGAGTGAAGTGGGGGTGGTGGATTACCTTAAAATCACTTTCCTTCTGTCCTTCAGCCTCTTACTGGATATCTCCCATAGAAAACAGAGAGCAAGGGCTCCATTGATATTTTCCAATAATTCAACCTTCTAGCAAACAGAACCAGGCAGTGAATTATTGAGAAATGGATCCAGAGAAATCAACACAAGTATCCCACATGGTGGTAAATGCTTCTATAAATGTATAAGAGAATGTCCTGAACCTACCTTATGAAATGTGGACCTATCCTCAGGGTAAGGAATAAGAAGAAAGAGTAGACATTTTTGAGGCAGGATACAAAAGTAGGTTACATGAACCTCTCTGGTTCAAACCCACAAAGTTGTCAATGCTTAGAGAGAAGTACCTAAAATCAGATGGTGTAATAACAATAGTTGAGAAATTGTAACTGTTTCTTGGAAACAGAATCTTGGAACATCTCCCACCATGTCTTGCTCTCTCATAATCACAGAAAAGGGAGAAAGTGCAACTGAACATTATACCCTGAGCCGTGATTGGGAAGGTAATGGAACATCTGAGAAGGCGTAAGGAATTTGAAAAATGCCCCCTAAACAGAATCCAAACACCATCTAATAAATGCTAAAGCGAGACCTTAAACATGGCCTCGGATGCCAGTGGGACAAGATGCTAACAAAGACTTTAGGGTGAGATCTGTGTCGACGTGGTAACACAGGACAGATGACATACCATAATGCAAGATGCTACAAAAGCATCATGGGCAGAGGAACCTTGAGTATACTCTAAGTCGAGTAAGTTTAAATGATATTAAAAAATATTCAAATATGGAGTCTAACTGAAATCGACTAGATTCAATTTTCAAGCCATCAATAAGAACAGGTGTTCAACTGAAAGAAATTTGTCACAATATATGGTTTGAGAATTCCAACATATGCCGATATATGGTTTAAAAATTCCTACCCAGAAAGCTAAACACACACACATGCACTCACATACAGTCTGTCCACATAAGGTACCACACTAAAAACAATTTGTGCAAAAGTTTAGATCAGAGTGAACAGACATAATTTTCAATATCCATAGTTTTGTTCTGATTATCATCAGGCATCTCAATTTATAATTCCAACCACATATTTTATCCAAATAGCCTACTGGGTTAATCAGCACTATTCAGCTTAAACTGCAAGTTTTCTCCTTCACACACATATATTTATAATTCAGTGTCATCAGAAGTTATGTTTCTACAGCAGCAAATACATTTTCAGCAAATACTTTTACTTGAATGAGACTATTTCTAATGGATTGTATTTAAAGTTGATAAATTTTACAAAAGGAACCCATAGCTATTTTCCCTAATGAAGCCCTGTGGTGTGTCAGCTCACGCAGTGCCCACTGCCACTTGTCTTCTGTGGCCTTGGACATGCCACAACATGCTATTGCTAAGTTAATTATAATCTAGAATTCCCATTTAGTTTATGTGCATAAGTTGCCTAGAAGTCCTCAATATTTAATCATAGCTTTAATAAAAAACAATAAAAAACATTCATTGTCATAAAACTCTACTTTCCATTAGACTCGAATAAATTAGAAATATAAAACTAATGTTTTCCTGCTTTTCAAAATACAATAGTGAAAATTTCTAAATAATGGAAAGCCATTTGTGCTTCAAAAGAGCATAGCATATACTAGCTTTCAGCCTCGAGACAATTTTTATGACCAAGTCACCAGATCCTAAAAAGAAATTTTAATGGTAGAAATGTTACTTCTTTAATGTGACAGTACTTTCAAGGCTTTTGTCACATTAATTATTTCTGCTAATAATTTGGAAGCTCAAAAATGATTCCTGATTCTTAAGATGTCACAATATCTGTTAAAATGTTCTTTTATATTTTCTATCTTATTGTTTCTGCTTCAGGCTGTAGTTTTCATTTCAAGATTTATGCAACTAGATTGGAATATAGATTAGCAAAAGTGATGCTTTTAAGGCCGTGTACCCTAATGGTTTCATTCAGGAAACCGTTACATTGAAAATATTAATATTATTCTTAAATTATTATTAAAAAATAAGGAATTTCTCAATTTATTTATGTACCTAGTAGCTTATATTTAGTTATTTTTTTTTTTTTGCATCCTTAAATTCTTTGCTTCTCATCTCCATTGATCTGCAACCTTATCTTGGAAGAAGAATGAAATATGTCAAATGCCTATTACATTTACTGAATATTTATTACACAGCAAGCTCTATTCTAAACGCTTCACATTTATTAACTATTCAATTATCACAACAATACACCGATGGTAGTTACTATACCATTTTTTATGGATGAATAAACAGAAGTATCCTTGCCCAAAATATCACAACCAATAGGTGACAAGAAAGCTATCAAGTCCAGGCAGCCAAATTATAGTCCGACTCAGTCCTTTGCTACCCTATCTTATGTATAAGAAAACATAGGCTATTTACTCTAAATGTATACTCTTCTAATTCTCAGTAAATTTAGGTAATTAGATTTTAAATTTATACCTGCTTTAAATGTTTATTTACTTTTTGTTATTTTATTTTTTTAAAAGCAACTAAATTTTAGAACTTAAACTAAAACGTATGGTTCAAAAATCTCTCAGAATGGAAATTTACAGTCAGAAGCAATTGAATATTTCTGAAGAATGCATTTCTCAAATCTCTCAGAACTAGGTCATATGACAGATTTAAGGCTAGAGGCATCAAATGGTCAGTAAATATATGAAAAAATGTTCAACATCTCTAGCAATTAGATAAATGCAAATTAAAACTACATTGAGAGACATAATGTCAATTATCAAGAATACAAGTAATGATAAATGTTAGTGATGATGTGGGGGAAAAAGTTCACTCATACATTGTTAATGGGACTGCAAATTGGTGCAACTATTCTGGAAAGCAGTATGGAGATACCTCAGAAAACTTGGAATGGAACAACCATTTGACTCAGCTATCCCATTCCTTGTTCTCTACCGAGAAGATATAAAATCAGCATACTACAATGACACAGCCACATCAATGGCAGCCTCCAACTCACAATAACTAAGCTATGGAACCAATCTAGGTGCCCTTCAACATATAAATGGATAAAGAAAAATGTGGTATATATACTCGATGGGATATTCCTCAGCCATAAAGAAGAAAGAAATTATGGCATTTGTTGGTTAATGGATGGAACTGGAGATTATCATGCTAAAGGAAATAAGCCAATCTTAAAAATCCAAAGTCCAAATGATCTCTTTTATATGTGTGTGCTATCACACAATAAGTGGGTGGAGGGAAGAATAGAAATTCAGTGGATTAAACTAAGAAGAATGAAGGGAATGGGGAGATGGGAATAGGAAAGACAGTAGCATGAATTGGACATGTTTCCTATGTTCATATATGAATACACCACGAGTGAAACTCCACGTTATATACAACCACAAGAATGGGTAGTTATACTCCATGTATGTATGATATGTCAAAATACATTCTACCATCATGTATATCTAAAAAGAACAACAACAAAAAAAAGGATGAGTAAATTTTTTTTTTTTTTTTTTTTTTTTTGGTACTGGGGATTGAACTCAGGGGCATTTGACCACTGAGCCACATTCCCAGCCCTGTTTTGTATTTTATTTAGAGACAGGGTCTCACTGAGTTGCTTAGCCCTTTGCTTTTGCTGAGGCTGGCTTTGAACTCCCGATGCACCTGTCTCAGCCTCTGGAGCCGCTGGGATTATAGGTGTGCACCACTGCGCTGGTGAGTAAAATTTTTTAAAAGATAAATAACATCTCTTAAATTATTTGAAAAGATTTTATAGGTTTCTGTGCTAAGGTAATATGTCTAAATACATTAGACCTACTTCTAAATGATAATTTATTCCATCTTTATATGATATTAATACTAGAAATTTTCTGTAGTAAACATCACCGTGTTTACTAGTTACTCAAGATTACAGAAATTCATTAGAGCAGCCCTTTATATAGGAAGTGTTCCACCATGAAAGCATGAGCCAAATATTCTGCACACACACAAAAAATCCTCTGTCTGTCTTCTCTCACCTATCTCTTCTTTGCACCACTACAACCTTGCATGTCCATTCCCATTCACACTCCATTTGACGTCTTGCTACTTCAAGGAATGAATAAATCGAATAGGAAATTCCAGGACAGCTCTAATTGTGCTTGCTAGGGGTCAGACCTTTTGTTCCCCTGAAGAGTGCTCACCATTGGGAAATGACAGCCCACTATTCTCCTAACACAGGAAAAATAAAAATGAATAGGGAGTAAAACAAAATTATCTCTTATAATCACAATCCTGAATCTAACAAGTAACTGATTCTTTAAATATCTCATTGGAAAATAAAAAAATGTAACTAAAGAAATGCATGTGTATTATTATACTCAGACTTAATCGTAGAACTTTAAATTGCTCCCTTGAAATTATTAATGACAACATTTAGCATCCCAAGGCAATTCTTTTTAGTTAAAAGAAGTTTAGCAATTATACTTCAGCTATTAGCATTGATTTGTAGCTAACTGTATTAACTCATGAAATTACTTTAACTTTTAGGTTTAAAATAATTTATCCAATATATAATTGAAAATGAAAAATTATTCTCCCAAAGTAGGCTGCAAGTATATAATATCAACATTTATTAAGCTCTTAGCAATGTGCTGTATATATTGATTGCATTGAATAAAACAGAAGTGCTTCACCTGATGAAGCTTGCCTCCCAAGAGGGAGACTAACCATACACTGATGAATACATGATATCAGGTGCTAAGAAGAATCTAACAGAGGAGTCAAAAGCTCTCAACAACGAAAAGTATATGAAAAATAATTGAAGAACACACTAGAAGATGGAAAGACCTCCCATGTTCTAATGAATTAATATTGTTAAAATGGCCACATTACCAAAAGCAATCTCCAGATTGGGTGTAATCCCCATCAAAATACCAATGACAATCTTCACAGAACTAGAAAAAAAACCCAAAATTCACATGGAAAAACAAAAGACCCAGAAGATCCAAAGCAATTCTATATAAAAGAGAAATGCTGGAAGCATCACAACACCCAATTTCACATTATATTATAGAGCAGTAGTAACAAAAGTAGAATAGTAATGGCATTAAAAAAAAAAAACAGGTAAATCAATGGAACAGAATAGAAGATACAGAGAAAAACCAACACAGTTAAAGCCACCTGATTCGCGACAAAGGTGCCAAGAACATACATCAGAGAAAAGACAGCCTTTTCAATCAATGATGCTGGAAAACTGAATATTCATATCTAGAAGAATGAAACTAGATCTGTATCTCCACCTTTACAAAAGTCAACTCAAAATAGATCAAAGAACTAAGCATAAGACAAGACACTTTGCAACTATTAAAAGAAAAAATAGGAGAAACACTCCAACATATTGGCATAGGCAAAGACTTCCTAAATAGAACTCCCACAGCTCAGGAAATAAGAACAAGAATCAATAAATGGGATAACATCAAATTGAAAAGATTCTGCACAAGCATTTGAGCAATCAGATCTTGTTATGTCTGATTTCTTTCAGTCACTGGGATGCCAGCTCAGATACTATAGATATTCTTACTAATAAGTAGTAAGATTTTGCTAAAATATGATTTTTTTTGCTAAAATATGGCTTGAACTGTGTTGGGTTTTTTTTTTCTGTATCTTGTATTCTGTTCCATTGATTTACCTTTATGTTTTTATGCCATTACTACTCTATTTTTGTCACTACTGCTCTATAATATGGATCATGAGTATGACATTCTCAAATTTATATAAAAAGTAGGAGTTTGTATAATTCAATATTAAAAGAAAGGAAATTGTAGCAAACTTTGATGTTTCTTAATCCCTGTTAGAGAACTGAAACTTTGTATATAAACAACCCCTTTAGAAATTAGAGTGCTTTTTGATGCCTTAGAAACAGGAAAAATAATTTTTTTGTTTGTTTGACAAAGGCTAAGAAAGACAAAGTCCATTCTACATCTAATTTGATCTGCCTTTCAGGAAAAACTGCTAACTTGTTCTTTTTGTTCCTGGCTTTTGGTTTTTGAAATTGCTCTATTTTTAAAAAATATAATTTTTTTCAATGAGTTTAAAATAAATTTGGAACAAAAAGAATAGTTTCTGCACAGCAAACAATATCAGAGTGAAGAGAGAACCTTCAGAATGGGAGAAAAATCTTTTCCAGCTATTCTTCCAACCGAGAGCTAATATCTAGAATATATAAAGAACTATTAAAAACTCAATATTAAATAAAAACATTTATTTACCCATCAATAAATGGGTAAATAAACTGAACAGGCACTTCTCAAAAGAAGTACAAGTGGTCAACAACTATATGAAAAAGATGTTCAATATCTTCAGCCTGATAGGAAATGCAAATCAAAACTACACTGAAATTTTTTCTCATTCTACTTAGAATAATAATCATCAAGAATACAAATAAAAATAAATACTGGTGAGGATGTAAGAGGGGGAATCTCTTTTACACTATTGGTAAAATGTAATTTAGTATAGCCAATATGAAAATCAGTATGGAGTTTCCTCAAGAAAGTAAAAAGAACACTACAATGTAATCCAGCTATACCAGTTAGCATACTTTAGAGATGCATGCATATCCATGTTTATTGCAGTGCAATTCACAGTAGTCAAGTTTTAGAATCAACCTAGGTAACCATAAACAGATGAATGAATAAATAAAATGTGGCAAATATACACAGCTATAAAGAACAAAATTATGTGATTTGTAGAAAAATGGATGGAACTGGAGACAAAAATTTTCAGCAAAATAAGTCAGACTGAGAAAGAAAGCTATTATAATTTTTCTCTTATATGAGGAAGCTGGGGGTGGGGAATTTTAAAAGGCAAGGGGATGCCATGGAAGTAGAAGGGAGTCCATTAGTGTAGATTAAGGAAATCAGTGGAAAAAGGAAGAGAAGTAGATAAGGTGTCAGGGATTAAAACTGATCAAATTACCTTTTTCTGTATATATGAATATGTTGCAACGAAACTCACCATTCTGCATAATTGAGATATGCCAATAAAAAGTTTCTTATCTATGTTTTTTTAAGAAGTTGTTTATGAGTGATTAGGAGGTTGAAAAACGAGGGGCGGGGGGGCATGTTGTTTCAGATGCATTGTTATGAAGGTCCCTTGGGGAAGGTGTTACCTGAAAAGATAAATCAAGGAGCAAGTCATGTGGCTACTTGGGGAAGAGTGCTATTAACTGAGAGAACCACAAACATGAACCCCCAGAGACAGGATACCATGCTATTTTTATATAATTATGCTAGTAGTGAGGGGCAAAACTTTTCTGCCAAAATACATACATAAATCAACTAGGTATAAAGAAAATCTAAGATTAAGAGCAGGTCTTTCAAAATCTTTGTATCTTTGAAACTCTAAAATGTAAAGTCAATAGTGTTACCAACTGGGTATCCTAAGCAGGAAGTTAAGCATGACCAGGGACTAAAAGCAATAGGTTAGAAACTAGTTAACAACACAATATCAGAACAGAACTGGCAAGAGCTCAGAGAGTGGAGAAGGAAATGAAGCTCTGAAAGCATGAGACAGCCATCAAGAAAGCATAGGAGACAGTCCAATCCACAAGGCTGGTACCTGCACAGGCTGGGCTGCGCCTGACTGGGTAGGAGATGCTGCTGCTATCTGGGCCTTATTTTTTCTTAGAATGGGTTCTAAGCTAACTGAATGCTTCTTTCCTTCTTGTGGAAGTAGTTGTAACCCTTCTCTTGTCATTTTGGCTCCCTTTACCTAAGAAGAATCATACATAGGCCCAGTGCAACTTTGCATCTTGCTGACATCATTACCCTGCTCACAATCAAATAGAAGCTAATCTGCATGCAGGGATATGTGTTGTGCAGAAAAAAAAATGTTATGTTTATAGAAGAAAAATTAGGGAAGTGTGCCTGTAAATGAATGAGTGGGCACAGATACCAGAAAAAAATGACATAAAACAAGTAGCTAATAGTTAGAACCAATTTCTACAGAGCTTCAATAGAGCAGCTGTGGCCAAATCATACAATTTAGGACTTTGGATCTTACTATGTATGATAAGAAGTAATCAGAGATTATGAGCAGGAGAAGGAAATAATTTGCTTTCCATTTTAGAAAGAACTCCCTGGTAATTGCTTGGAGAGTTAGATCTAGGGGTCAAGAAAGGAAAATTTCAGAGTTCAGTAGCTATCCTGATGAACAGACTGTTGGAGACTAAACATCATGGAGCCACAGTCAGGGTAATAAATGGTCAAATATAAAATGTATTTTTAAAGACAGAGTGACAGAGCTGGGCACGATAGCATGGGCCTGTAATCCCAGTGGCTTGAGAGGCTGAGGCAGGAGGATCATGAGTTTGAAGCCAGCCTCAGCAAAAGCAAGGTGCTAAGCAGCTCAGTGAGACCTCGTCTCTAAATAAAATACAAAATAGGGCTAGGAGTATGGCTTAGTGGTTGAGTACCTCCAAGCTCAATCCCTAGTACCAAAAAAAAAAAAAAAGAAAGAAAGAAAAAAAGAAAGAAATACAAAATGGCAATAGAAGCAGAAGTTGTGAGATTCCTGGGCTCTAGAATCTTCTGGCTTAGTGATTTTTTTGAAGATAACTTCTATATCACTGTGGAACATGAAGCCCGTGGTGGCGATGGGAGGATTAGGTTAGATAGATGGAACTCCGCTAAATTTCTAGGAGAGAACAGAAATGTACGTCTCATTTGAAAGATTCTGCATATCAAACTTAAAAATCACATAAGACAATATTAAGGAGAGAACCAGCTTACTCCCCATAACTGGAGGTAAATTTATTGCAGCTAACTGGAAAATTAATATCCATTATGCAAAATATTTCAAATAATTATATTTAGAATCCTAGATGATATTTAAGGGATATCTATCAAATGTCTACTCAGTGCAGATAGAATTCACGATTCTAGGTGTTATGAATAGAGTAGAAAAAAAAATGAGACAAAATCATTACCTACAATGGAGCTAAAATTCCAGTAAGTGTGATAATTGAAGAAACCACATCCACAAGAAGATACAAGAAATAATGAAATAGAACAAGAAGAAATGAATCATAAGGAGTCTATATATGGTTGATCAATTGAAATATTAGAAATAAAACAGTCATTGATGTTTTTCAATGCAAAAAAATTAATAAACTGGAAACTTGAAGGGAATCAAAATTGGAATACCAAGAACCCATACAGAAATGTAATATCATTTAAAACTATGAAGAAAGAGTTAAGAAATGTAGAGTAAATATTGCTTCAACACACATTTGAGAGGAGCTTTGGAATAGAGATCAGCAAACTTTTTCTAAAAAGATCCAGATAGCAAACATTTTAAACTTTGCAGACCAGACAATCTCTGTCCTTGAAACTACTCTCAACTCTGCCACTGAGCAGCTATAAAAAAAAAATCATAAACAAATAGGGGGCTGTATTCCTGCAAAAGGAGGCAATAGATCAGCTTAGCCTGTGGGCTTAGTTTATCAGTCTCTGTTCTAGAACTGAAGAAACAAGATTGGTGAAGTAATATTTCAAAGAAAGAGTTTTGTGATAAAGAAATTCTGGTAAATAGTTCAGTGGTAGAGTACCTGCCTAGCATACATGAGGCCCTGGGTTCAATCCCCAAGAACACAATTAATAAATAACTAAAAAGGGCCAGGAATATAGCTCAGTGGTAAAGCCCCCTCACCCTGGGGTTCAATCCCCAGTATTAAAAAATAATAATAATAAAGAAAAAAATCACTACATAGATACATTAAAGTATGACCACAAATACCAAAGATTTAAAAAATCTTAAAACCACCTAGGAAAAGTATTGCTGACTTAATAAAACAGCAGTAATTCTACTCACAGCAGATTTCTTATCTGCTCAGTTGTGCTAGGTAAAAATAAAATAATATGTGCAAACTCTCAGCCTAAATCTAAATATGATACCCTACTAATTATTATTCTAAAAGAAGACCAAAGTTAATCACTTTATAATGAAAAAGATTATGATAGTTTACCACTGATGAATACACTTTGAAATCTATAAAGCATAAACTTTGGCAAGAAGAAAATCCAACACAGAATGAAGAAATGAGACAAAAATATACACAGTTGGTTCTCATTATTCACAGTATTTATGTTCTATTAAGTTACTGGGGTAAACAACAACAACAACAAAAAGTTACTGGGAACCTGAATTCATGAACACTGAACCAATGCTCCTAGTGGGAATATATATTTATAGAGAGAGCTTCAGATACAGATCCACATCTATATTGATGAATATATAGAGATTAAAATCTTAAATCCTGAAAGTAACTTATCCTAGTAGATTCAGTTTTCTTTTACCTAATAAAAGAGAAAATGAGGTTCAGAAATGTTTGATGAATTGTCACCCCATGATTATGTGCCAAGGTTGGGAGTCAAACTCGGTTCCTCTGACCCCTGAACCAGAGCTTCCTGCAGCACATTGTAAACCCCTTTCATCTCCATGCACTGATCATCTCCATGTAAGAGCTAAACAAAGAAGGCAGCCTAGTTTGGCGTCATCTGCGAATGTGTGCATTAGCTGACTCAAATTTCTCTTGATCCTATGCATGCCCACAAATGAACATAAGCTCTGTGAGCATGGATGCAAGGTTCCAAATAAATTTTAGCAAAAAGGCAAATTTACAGATTTATCATCCAGGCATAATGAGGACCAACAATATATCTATCTATATTCAATGATATTAGTATGTTTTACTTTTACTTAAAAAATAAATATTATGTGATATATTTTGTTGTTTAGAAACATAAACTTAAATTGTCATGCAGAAAAAAAAAATATAACAGAGGATCATTGTTTGTAAAAACAGGCAGCTTGTTTTAAGTTCTATATCTCTCTAGGGAATAAATTAAACATATCAAATTGTACAGAAAAAAAATTAACATAATAGGCCCAACACTGCTGTCCTTATAAACTTGTAAGGTGAGCTCTTGGCTGGCATCTGGGAATACACTTTCAGGAGGATTCCCACCATTCCCTAAATGATGAAGGTGGCTCACTGGACCTAAAGGATTTGTGCAAACAATGTGGTTTATGCTGAACACCTGCCTTCCTTCTGGGAGTCTGCCATTTTGACTCAAGTTCAGCAGAGGGCACTGAATCTAAAACCCTTGGCACTGGGTTTCTAACGAACCTCCCTGATAGACACCATTCCACTCGTGTGGTTGGAACTCACTGCTGGGGCAATTAAGTGATCCCCTGGGAAAGGGCACTTGGCAGCTTGTGCCTGGCTTCCTCCAGAATTCACTCCATGTGCCTCTTTCCTGTGCCGATTCCTCTGCATCCTTTTGCTATAATAATCAGTAATTCACAGTCATATGTTTGTGAGTCACCAAAACTACTTAAGGAATCACCAAAACTACAGGTGGCCTTGGGGACCACCACACACAAATGAATTTGAATATTTTATTTACTCTAGACAAAGAGGAAGATACAGACATTTTTGAGAAGCTGAATGAATCTGAAGGACCCAATGCTAAATGAAGTTAGCCAGACACAGAAAAGAAAATAATGCATAATCTCACTTCTGTGGACATCTCACATCCCTGTGGTTACCAGGGATGAAGATATTGGTCCCAGGTACAAAGTTGCAGTTATTTAGGATAAATAAGTCTAGACATCCAACACACAGTGTGATGACCATAGCGAATGATATTTTATTTTAACTAGAAGTTTGCTGAGTGAGTAAATATCAAGCACTCTTACCACTCACCAAAAAAATGGTCCCTATGTGAGGAGATAGAGTTGTTAATTTTCTTATATATAGCAAGCATCTCACTAGGTAAATGGACATTAAAACATCACATTGTATACCTTCAACATCACAGTATATACCTTCAATACATACAGAATGTGTTTTAAAATCTTGAGTACAGCACAAGAAATATATATAATTGTGAAAAGTTTATAGCCTTAGGGAGTTGCTTCCAGCCATGATGGCATACGTACTAGAGAACTTCTTTTCCTGCCATAAACAATAATAAAGACAAAATATATAAGTAAGTTAATGCTCTTTTAGAGTACCAGGAAATAGGCAGGATCCTAATTCTTAAAAGGAAACAAATAGGTTGGAAGAACTTACATTGGCCCAGTTCTCTACCCAGAAGACCATTTCCAACCATAGTACAGGGAACAGAAGCTCAACTATAATGGCAATCTCAAGGACTGAGAAGCCAAGACATGTTCAAACATGCTGAAACAATTAAATTTGGGGACCAAGGTAGCAGAAAACAGAAAGCTGCATGATATGGTTAGAACTCTGTATTTCCATCAGGGCATTTTTAAGGGTCGGAGACACTAAGAAGCTCTTCAGAAAGAGAGAGAGATGATTTATGAATGTGAACAGGCCATGAAGACTCAGGGCCAGATGCCAGAATCTTTGTATTCAGAGTTCATTCTCACAATCCCTATGCAGTACGGCATAGCCAGGGAAGAACCAGAAAAAGTACAGAGTAGAAGAAAGAGAGTTAAGAACTAACTCTGATAGGCCTTGACAGAATCCGATAGACCCAAGTATTGAAAAATAACCTACTTTCTCCCAGAGGCTTGGGAGGCTGAGGCAGGAGGATTGTGAGTTCAAAGTCAGCCTCGGCAACTTGGCAAGGCCCTAAGTAACTTAGTGAGACCCTATCTCAAAATAAAATATTAAAAAGAGCTGGTGGTGTTGCTCAGTAGTTAAGCACTCTTGTGTTTAATCCCTGGTACAAGAAAAAAGAAAGCATACTTTTATTCACAAGTAGTTACCAGCATGAGATAAAGGCTACAATCAATTAATGGGGAAGCTGGAACAAAAAAAAAAGGCATTATCCTTGGAATAAATTGTCTATGTGACTTTATAGTCTAATGTTTACCTCATTTTACAGAATTTTCCTTTACTGCCTATGTATTATAAAAAAAAATCACCCATCCAGCCTGTTATAATCAAGTTTGTTGAAAATGTACCAGTTTATGATATGGAGTAACCCTTTTCCTATTTCGTCCTCAGCCTCCCTCTCAAGTACACAGCCAAAATATTTAATATTCAGAATATCTCCAAAAATTCTTAAATTGGATATATTTAGAAAATACAATAAGCATCTTTCCCAAACCTGATATTCCTGTATTTCCTTTTGTGATTAGTACAAATTAATATTCGTAGTACCAATAGCCCTAAACCTCAGAGTCATATTTGATGACTCCAAAAGACTCAGAGTTCCAAACTCTTGGAGCCACATTTGAAGATTTTCATTTCGCCTCCTTCCACCCTGCCCTGTTCAGCATCCAATCAGCTGTCAAATCATGTAGATGGCATTCTATACTCCATAACCCTGACAGATTAATGTTCTCAGAGCCCAGCTCTAACCACATCATTTCCCAGCTCCCAAACCACTCTTCACCTAGTGCACATTACTTTAATTGAAGAGGAGCTCTGAAAAATAAATAGTCTCATATACTAAATTTATAATCCTAAATATAGTAAGGGCAGTAATGTTGCAAGAACCCTGAATCATCCCAGCTCTGAAGGTTAAGGAAAGCATTGTGTACTATTAAGCCACTAATGAAGTACAGTAGACAAATTCAGTTATGACACAAAATGGCAGTAATATAAATAACCACAGTCTGTTTAATATGCAAATAGCAAATTTTGCCCTTAGCAGCAGACTTTTGGTTTCTATTTGCTAATTCTCAAAAGCATTAAAAATATTTCCAAATTATGTGTGTGTGAGTGTGTGTGTGTGTGTGTGTGTGTGTGTGTAGGGGAGAGAATTTCATTTATTTTTAGTAATCTATTCTGGTAACAGCAATGCCTACTGGCAAAAATATTTTGGTTTAACAGGACAAAGCATATATTACCAGGCAAATCCATTGAGGATAGAAAGATTGTTCTATTAATCCACTGCAAACATAATATATATTTTTAATATTATAGTTAAGGTCATCCTGTGTTAGTGTTCCATGTTAAATAAAAGAAAAGGGAGAGAAAAATGAGACATAGAAAAAGGCTACATTTTATTTAATGTCAGAAATATTATAAAGAAACAGCAGTCTCCTTAATAACAAATCTTATTTGGATTGGTGCTACGTCGGATATGGTGCTCCTTGCATCTGAGAGCTCTGTGCCATTCAAGTCATTTCACTAATCCACTTTATCTCCCTTCCTCATCACTGCTTACCTGATGCTACCTATATAACCCGTGAGTGTTTAACTGCCTTAGTAATTCACTGGAAAAACAGAAGTGAGATTTACAGCACAAACATGCTCCAATTTCTGCGAATCTTCCTTCAGAAAATTACCCACACTTACACTTATCCCTCTCGTCTACCTTCCTGTAGGTGAGCACGAGGTAGTCATATTCTAGATTAAGCCCTCCACTTGAGTTATGTTTGTAACTAACTTCATTCCTACTGGAAAAGTAATAGACACATATTAACATAAATTTTAAGACTAAACCATAAAAAGATCATCAATGAAAAATAAATCTTGTTAGGACAGGCCCTTAGTACCACTCCACTAACAAGTTCTTTGAAGCCTTCAAGAAATTTAATAACTTTTTACATAAATGAAGGCATATTGTGTCCCTTTGGATTCAATATGCTCTATTTCTCTTCCTATATTTTGGGCCTCTCTTTCTCGTGTTTGTTATTGTTGTTGTTTATATTCTCTTTTACTTGACTCAGATTTTTATGTTCTACAAGTCTTCAGTCCTGCCATTAACATTCTTTCCAAACTACATATAAATATCTTGCCTTTTTTAAAAAACAGTTTTTTAAGTTAATTAATAATTATTTTTTCCATTGTACATAGACACAAGGCCTTATTTTATTTATTTACTTTTATGTGGTGCTGAGGATAGAACCCAGTGCCTCACAGGTGCTAGGCAAGCACTCTACCCCTGAGCCACAGCCCCTGCCCAAATTGTCTTGTTTTTAATTATCAACTATTGCTTGACATTTAAAAACCTCCTATCGTTAAAGGAATTTAAGTTTCCTTGAAAGTAAAAAATGCAGCCTGTAATTCAGCAGCTCACGAAGCTGAGACAGGAAGATGGGGAGTTCAAAGCCAGCCTCAGCAACTTAGTTAGGCCCTAAGCAACTCAGTGAGACCCTGTCTCTAAATAAAATATAAAAAGGACCAGGGATATAACTCAGTGGTTAAGCGACCTAGGTTTAATCCCTGGCACCAAAAAATAAAGCAATAAATACAGCACCTAAGTATATTTCTGATGTATCTAAGACCTTCAAACTCATCCTGCCCCAAACTGAACTTATCTTTAGTAAATTCTTAACTTTTAAAAGTGATGGATTGTTCCTAGTCTGGCCTGGTAATTTTTGGCAATACAATCTTCTCAAAAATTTGGTAGGGTCAAACTTCATTGGCCATGTCATTTTCAAGTGTCTATAAACATGGAGATGGTAAAAACACAATCAATAAATGTCAATCTATCATCTGTTTCTTCTGCTTAATGGCCTTTAACTAAATGCACATTGAAATTCTAGGATTCACTAGGAGAATCTTTATCTCATTGTTTGCTACTGCTTAGTAGATAAACTTAGTAGATAAAGTTCAGTCAGATAAACTTGCTAAGGCTGAGACTTTCTTGCCTCTGTTTTTACCAACTTCAACCTTGAGTAGAAAAGTTGCTTTTCAATATTTAGGGTCTGACCTTACAAATTCAGAAAACTCTAAAAAGCTGCATTTTCTACCCTTCCTATTTTCAGAGCGTCTACTTTTAGCCTGAATTTATGCACTTCTTATAAACCATTGCTAACGATCATTAAATAAAAGTATTACCTGTCAATCTTTTTGATTTTTCCATAATTAAATTCATGAGGCATTAATAAACTTCACCCAGCACCAACTTCACTTAACTTTAAAATAGGATGAAGGACAAGAAACAATAGAGCACATACAGCAAAGCAGAGCAGAAGTCTTGTGATTCCTAGATAGAGCTTCTATTTCCCAGCCTTAATTTTCTCAGATTATGCATGGTCATGAGACATCATGAGACATAAGGTTAAATGTGGGTGGGAAAATCTAGGCTAAGAGAAGCCATCAGCTCCAGGGCATTTTAGTCCTGGCTAGTCAAGCAGTGCTCAGGTATACATGACTAGTTAGGCACACCATTCCCTAATTTTTTTAATCATATGGTAACATAATCTCCTCACCTGTGCAACACTAGTCCCAAATCCCTGGGGCAGCTTGATCTCATCAACACCAGGAAATTATAAGTCATTAATCTTAATGAGAAGTAAAAGAAATTATCCAGTATGCAGTACTTGACCAAATTTCCATTGATCTTGACTCAACTATGAATAATCTACAAAAATTTTTTTGATTTGATGTTGGAATAGAATTCACCTAGAGTCAAATGAAATTTGAAAAAAGGCTAAAAACCAGTCATTAACTTGTCTCTTCATTGAAGAGAAAATGAATGAAGAAGTTTGAATCACAAGTTCAAAGCCAGCCTCAGCAACTTAGCAAGGTGCTAAGTAACTCAGTGAGACCCTGCCTCTAAATAAAATACAAAATAGGGCTGGGGATGTGGCTCATTGGCCAAGTGTCCCTGAGTTCAATCCCCCAGTACCAAAAATAAATAAATAAATAAGAAAGAAAAAAATAAAAGAAAGAAATCATTTGCTGGAAAATGAACAGAATTAGGGATGGTAATTTTGAACAAAATAAGTCAGGTTTACAAAGTCAACAGTCATATATTTTCTTTCATGTAAGAAAGTGAGGAAGAAAAAAATAGGATATCATGAAAATAGAAGGGAGACCAATAGAGGACAGGGATCAGGAGAAGGAGAAAATGAGATTCTGGACAATTAAACTGATCAAATTGTATCATGTGCATGTACAAATACATCACGGTGAATCCTACAATTATAATAAACCAATAAAAATAAAACTAATAAAAATACTAAAATACACTAAAATTTATTTTATACCTAAATGATGTATCTATTATTTTTAATCCTGTTTTTCCTATTCTATTGATCACTTGAGCTGCTCTTATTAACTAATGACATTTGTAATTGGCTCAAGAGTATGTATTTTTCTTTCATTCCTTCAGAATAGAAGAAATATGCTGATACTTCCTAATGTAAGCTAATATTTTTATTTTAGGTGGGAAATAGAGAACTACACCAGAAATTAGAATGCAGTGATCAATGGAAGTGATAAATGGAAGAAATGTGCATCTAAGATTGGGTGAGGAGTGGATATAGTGGTAGATAGAGAAGAGATTAGTAAGAAAACTTTCCCAGAGGGATGATCTATGATATGATGCTAATAATTTTATTAAGCAAAATTCATGTGGGATTTATTAAAGTAAGTAGAACTTTCAATATTATTCTATACTAACAATTTCTAATGTGTAACATTTTAAAATTCCATGTTGAAAATGCCACTTGTATAACAATTATAGCTTCTCTCAACACACTGAAATCTAGGTGTCTAACTTAGCAGACTGTGACCATAAAACCTCATAACAATTTTGAACCCTGTCCTTTTTCTAGTTTTGATTATGTCTAAACAAGAAAATATTTCAATCTTAGATAAATTTTTACTTTTAGGAATGATTGCTGGATTGGCACAGAGTGATTAAATTGTGCTCTTTAGTTTTACTCTGCAAGTTGATACTATAATTTGGTTTCAATTAAGATCCCAGTTTATTCAGATCGCATTTAATTAGCAGGATGAGAAAGAACTGGAGGCTATCTTTTTCTGCATCAACAGAAAATGTGTTGTTTTTACAGACAGCTCACAAAAGCCCTGTGTAAATGACAAAGGAAAATATTGTTTTGTAGATTCATTTCATGTTCTCTTGACGTTGTGTTCATATAATAAATAAGAATAAGAAATCTGGAAGCCAAACTATATTCTGAGATAGCACGTGTGAGGCACAATTTAATTGTTCAAAGATTTCATTGGAGAAAATAAATGCTTCAGATAGAAGAAGACATTTTTATACTAGGTTGTTGCTTTCTTGATAGCATTTGACAGATGATTGCAAAGGTATTTCAAATGGGCTTAGATTTGCACTAACAGAATCTTTTTATGAGTGAAAGGAAGAAAAAACCCTTCACTGGTTCAAAATGTCAGAGAACAGTGTCGTTTAACCTCTGAATGATGCCTGAACTAAGTCACATGGAGAAAGAACCACGGTAAAAACTTATCAGGAGCTATAAATTGTGTCAAGATAAATCTTTGAATGTGGATGACACCTTTGCCCATCTGTTTAAATTACTTGAAAAATGCTTTTGTAGGTGAGCGTGACCTTGATGAATTAGATCCTGGAGGGGAAAAAAAAAAAAAAATAGGCTGTGAGGTTTTTTTCTCTTTAAACAGCAATTTTCGTATTAACACAAGTGTAAACTATTTAAAGAGGAACATGTTACTAGGAGCACTATAGTTTAAAGGAATTACCCAACACTTTTTAGTCACAAATAAACTTTGTAACATATCCTTATTTTTGAAGGATTTTTCTTTTATTTTCAAGTGGAATTACCAGATATAGGAAGGAAAAAATAACCAGGATGCTGAATGCAATTTAAATATTAAATAAATAAGAAACAATTTGTAGAATAAATAGGTTATAGGACACATTTGAGAGATCATTAAACTAAAATAATATTACTCATTTATCCGGAACACAAATTTACCTATACCTATACTCTATTATCAGAGAAAGAAACAACAACAACAAAACATAAACCACTTAATTTTGATGGCAATATACTTGGATTTATAAAGATTATAATCTGATATATATTGTTGTTATTTATATTTTTATTCCCCGATCTCATTTGTCATTAATATTAAGACTAATGGAAATTCATATGACTACAGAAAGTTAAGAGAATAAATGTTTAAAAATTCCCTTCTTGGGCTGGTGATGTGGCTCAAGTGGTAGCGCGCTTGCCTGGCATGCATGCAGCCCGGGTTCGGTCCTCAGCACCACATACAAACAAAGATGTTGTGTCGCCAAAAACTAAAAAATAAATATTAAAATTCTCTCTCTCAAAAAAAAATTCTAAAAAATAAAAATTCCCTTCTAACATAATTGGATATATTCTACAGGTAATCTATTATGGGTGTATCATTCACATTAATAACTGTGACAAAGCCAACAGAAGTATCATTTATTGTAATGCCAATTTGTGTACTTATTAAGACTGTATTTGTTTTCTAAGTTATTTGCAATAATTCTAAAAGCAAGGATTTTAGTGGATAATAGTCAAAGGGCTTGCCAAAGTGTAGCCTGAAGGAAATTTCACAATATTGATCTCAACAATCCCTCCCTTCCAATAAATTCAGTTCAAGGATAACCTCATGGGTGCCATTCCATGCCAGAATATCTCCTATTTGGAAGTATAGGTTCAGTTCTGGCTCTCTCTGAACCACTCAAAGTTTGTTCTCTGTGTTCAGTTTTGGTTAGGAATCAATAGCCTAAAGCATCCTTAGGTTACACCACTGTACTAGACCAATCAATTCTTCACCAGTGCTAACTCTTTGGCACAGTACAATCCTATCATCCCTCTGGAGTTTCCTACCTCCTGGAGATTTTGGTTTCTGCATCAGTGGAAAATATGATGTTCTTATATCAAAATTCACATAAAATAGTGTAACAAAATTTCATCAATTATGACAAAAATTGTAGAATAATAGTAGAACATATTAAGATCACCCAAAGAATTTAACCATTATATTTAACAATATATATCATATTATAATCTTTATAAATCCTATATTGCCATCAAAATGACCAATAAATTAGTCATTTATTGCCCTACACATAAGCATGTAAACAACCCAGATTCACTAGCCTACCTATTGTATGTCATAGACACTCAAAAGGAATAAATCCTCCTAATGAATTATAATAGACTGTGGCATGTATAACTTGCCCCATATATAGCATAACTTTTAAACTAATTGGGCACAGATTCTTTATGAGAGGGGCACACTATACAGATCACGCTAACTTTTCTAAATCATGCATGCTGGGGGCACACTTCTTGATTTTCTGAATTAGCAAATACGGAATAACTAGAAGATATCAGATTAAAGATTCCCAAAGTGAGTTTGATGTCCATACTTAGTTCAGAATTATTTTTCCTTATCTATGTAAGGATATAAATTAAAACTGACTTGCATAAGCAGCCAGGATAATCAATGTATCATTGTTGCTTTATTTATTTCTATTATTTTATTTAGTTATTTTCTCTCAGGAAATTGATGGTGTTAGTGCATAGATATATAATTTTTCTTATGAATATTTATTTTTTACTTTGAAGCATGAGCTTAACATAAATTCTGTAAACTAAAATGAAGTTACCCCCAAAACCTATTTCAAAACCAAGAATATCTGACTATCCTTATATTGTAAATAGAAAGTACAGATTTTCAGTTTTTCCAACTTAAATCCCTTTGAGAAACTGATCTTACAGTCAAATATAAGAGGCTGAACCACAGAATTAGAATTGTCTAAATTCCTTTAACTCCAATTTACTAGTTGACATTTAAATAACAATCTAATCCTCAATTTATTCACCTCTAAAGAAGATTAAGTAACCATAAGCACAAATAAAATAACAAAATTAGTAAAGCCAAAATTTGTATCATCGACATCTTTTTTTTTTTTAAAGTTAAGGACAAAGGGAGGATTTTCATTTTAGGTTTATTTTAATTCAAAACTTCACATACACACAATTTAAAGACCTAAGTAATTGAGAGAGGGAGAGAGGATTTTTAATATTTTATTTTTTAGTTATCGGTGGACACAACATCTTTGTTTGTACGTGGTGCTGAGGATCGAACCCGGGCCGCACGCATGCCAGGCGAGCGTGATACCGCTTGAGCCACATCCCCAGCCCTCATGGACATCTTATTAAAGCATGCTGATCAACAAAAAGAGAGAGAAAAAAAATACAATAATGTATCAGAATCAGAACTGAAAAGATTATATCACTAGAGAGCTTATGAATGTTAATAGAATAATAATGGAATTTGTAAGCAGCTTTATGCTGTAAATTTGACAACATGGATGAACTGGGCAAATTTCCTTGGGGGAAAAACTGTTTTGTTTTTGTTTTATTTGGGGGTTTTTGTTCTGTTTTTTGTTTGTCTGTTTTGTCTTTGTTTTGTACCAGAGATTGAACCCAGGAGCACTTAACCACTGAGCCACATCCCCAGCCCCTGTTTATATTTTATTTAGAGACAGGGTCACCCTGAGTTGCTTAGGGCCTTGATATATTGCTGTGGCTGGCTTTGAATTTACAATTCTCCTGCTTCAGCCTCCTGAGCAGTGGGATTATAGGTGTGCAACACTGCACCCAGATTAACTGTTGTTTTTTTAAAGTTTGTAATCAGACCATCAGCAACTGAAGACAGTTTGGGACGGTCTCGCATGAATTTTCTTCTCTCGTTGCAGTAGCTTAGACCACAAGAATAATATGGAGTCATGAAAGTGATAGGAGTCCTCTTGAATATCTTGATTTTAAAATTTTATTAAAAGTGACTGCTATATCAAAAGTCTTTTCAGTATCAAAAGACATTGCAGCATTGGAATCATTAATTTTGATGAAACATTTCCTTTTTGTTTTTTAAATGGGAATCTTTCTATGTTGCCCAGGTTCTCCTGGAATTCCTGACAAGAAGATCCTTCTGACTCAGCCTCCCAAGTAACCAGGACTACAGGTGTGCATTCTACTCCCTTCATTTCTTAATATTGAATCACCTTTGCATTCCAAGATGAACCCTACTTAAGCCTCATTGTTTTTAAATGTGTTGTTCTAATTTTAATTTGCAAACATTTATATAAAATTTTTGTATTTTTATTTAGAAGTGTCTTGTTTTATTTTCATATGGAGAACTAGAACTATATTGTTTCATCAGATAAACTGAAAATATTTCCATTTTTATATATGGTCTGACCTAGGTTAAATAACATAGAAGCTATTTTACGTTGAAATAAATATATGAAAATTTATTGTGGGATGTGGGTAACATTTCTCACTGCAGAAAATAAATGTTGTTTGGAAAGTAATATTGTAATGAATGCATAGTTATCATAAAAATATCACTTCACTGATTAGATTTTCCCAGTAAAGCAAAGATTTAAATGTGTAATAAATAAAACTAGAAACAGTCTAGAAACACAGAGCAAAGGAAATTTTTGCTATATTTTCTTTATCTGAAAGAACAGAAAGCCTTTCAAAGGATGACAATAAAAAAAGAAGCAATAAAATGAAAATTAGAAAATCCAATGCCATAAAATTAAAGATTTTTTTTTTCACTGAAAAAGTCACTTTTTTGTGAGTCAGGATCCCAGCAGAAAACAAAATTCAACTTAGATAGGTTTAGAAGAAAAAGTCTATAACCATGGGTAGAAAGAGAGGGTAAAGAGAAAGAATAAGGAGGTGCTGAAGTAACCAAAAACTAACACTGATTGACAGGAAAACATTCCTATCCATCCAAGTGAAGGAAATGACATTGCTGGAGCCTAGTAAGACCTGAAGCTATAGAGTAGTGACAGCCCATCAGTAGACATACGGCCACTGTTAGAACTATGTCTCAAAGTAAAGAAACAAACAAAAAAAAGCTCTACCCTTTCTTCCTTTCTCCTTGTGATAGGCATACTTTCAAAACAGCCCTCCATGACTTCCATATTCTGGATTTCATATCCTTGTGTAATCTCCTCCTTCACAGTGTGAGATAAATCTAGTAACTTGCTTCTAGCCAAGAAAAGATTTAAAAAACAATTTAATGGGACTGGGGATATAGCTCAGATGGTAGAATGCTTGCCTCACATGCACAAGGCCCTAGATTCAATCCCCAGTGCCAAAAATATTAATAATAATTATTATTATTATTAGGTTATAAAAGATTATCACCTGTTTCTTGCTAGTCAACTCTCTTTATTGCTTTTAGTAACCTTTAATGATGCAAGCTGTCATGTTGTAAACACCTACATGGTTTGTTAGGTGTGGTGACACACATCTGTAATCCCAGAGATTGAGGAGGCTGAGGCAGGAGGAGTACAAGTTCGAGGCTAGCCTCAGCAATTTAGTGAGGTTCTGAGCAACTTAGAAAGACTCTGTCTCAAAATAAAAAATAAAAAGAGGTGGGGATGTGTCGGGAGCAGTGATTAGAATCACAATCTCTGATTGTCCTACAGCAAAATCATGCTTGGGCTGGGAACTTCCTGTGCAAAGGTGCAGGTCAAGACTGCTATGGTGACACCCTGCTTAAAGAAGGTTCTATGCATGGCATGGGAGACCATCAGTTTTGACCCTGAGTTCAGACACCAGCTGCCAAGGGGAGACGATTATGACTGCAAAAAGATAATTATACATGGACTTCGTCCTTCCACCTGCCTGCTTTGAAGAAACTTTGTTACAGAAAAGCCTTTTGATAATAAAACCTATATAATAAACATGCTGAGCTAGCTCTGGGTCATTATACTTCCATCTCAGGGTAATATCCCATCTATCCCCAACTTTTTTTCTATATGTGTCTGACTTTTTTCAACTCCCCATTGCCCCTTGCTGGTTTCTGAATTAATGGCCATGCAAGTTGTGACAGGGATTTAGCTCAGTGCTAAAGAAACCTGAGTTCAGTTCCCAGTACCAAGAACAACAACAAAAAAAAAAACAACAAACAAAAAACCTATAAAGCAAGGAATTGAAAAAGACTTCTAGAGCAATATCAAAGGAAATCCAAAGCCTTCAGGACAGCAGCCCACGAACAAATTAATACTGCCAATAACCATATGGACTTGGAATTGAATTCTTCCCAGGCAGAGTCTTCATATGAGACTGTGCACCTGGACCAACATTACCAGAGACCATGAAGCAGAAGATTCATCTAGCCTTTTCTATAACTGCTAAATTTTGAGATAGATTGCTGAAGAATATAGATAACAAAGAAGATTTGGTACCTGCTAACATAAATGCATAAAAACATGAGAATGCTTTGGAACCAAGCTGTGATAAAGACTGAATGGATTTTGATAGTCATGATGGAGAAAGGCCTAAATTGCCTTGGATCAATTATCAGGAAAAAAACAAAAATGCATCCAGCTAATGAGAGTTCAAAGGGAAGAAAAGATCATGCAACTTGAAACTGGTGGATGGAAGACACACTAACCCCAAGAAACCAAGGTCTTTCAAGCCCCCATTTGCTTTGTCTGCTAATGTCTCATAGGTCAAAACATAGCCATTTTTTAAAGTCTACCATAATTTTTCTTCTAACCATAAATTTCACATATCTCCTATTTGCAAAACGTGTTTACCTCGATCTAGAAGCCTCAATGCCTCATCCAGTTATGACATCAACCAAGAAGCTCAAAACCTCACAGTCTGTAGCAGATCTGGATATAGTTCCCTGGATATTGCTCTTGGGGAGACCTATGAAGTAAAAAGAAGCTACCTGACCTTTCATATCCAAAATGCAATTATAAAATATGGGCAGGATAACCACAGTGGAGACTCCTTACAAAACAACAAACAAACAAACCAAAAGAAGAAGAAGAAAGAAAAGGAGAAATGGGAGTCCCTGGCCCATAACAATTCTGAAATCTACCTGGGAAAAAACTGCAAGTTTCCCTTACTTTTTAAAATAGAATGTGCCTAGATAAAGACCTGGTTCTACTGCCCAGGAATTCTATTATTTTTTGTCCTATTTGTGTCTTAACTTAACCCTCTGAGATGTCCTTTGCTTCCTATGAACAATTTTTGGTGAGTAGCTTTCATAGCCTGTTTCTTGACTATAAAATATGGGGGTCTGGAACCTTTCTGAATTTGAGTCTATTTTATTTCTAGTTGGTAGCTTTCCTGATAGTACAATCTCCCACAAAGTTTTTCAGACTTTTCTCTGTATTACATTATTTTATGATTAAATTCACCTCAATTAACAGAAACTGTACGCACTATTCCTCTTAAGATAAGCTTTAGAGACATATCTCTCAAAGATAGATTTTAAATGATATTTAAGTTTGTTTTTTTTTTTAATGTTTAAGTGGAGGGCTGGGGTTGTGGCTCAGCAATAGAGCACTTGCCTAGCACGTGCGAGGCTCTAGGTTCCATACTCAGCACCACATTAAAAAAAATAATAATAATAAGTAAATAAATAAAATAAAGGTATTGTTTCCAACTACAACTGAAAAACAAATATTAAAAAATAAATAAGTAAAGTTTAAGTGGATGGAAATGCTAACCACCCTGATTAGATCATTACACGTTGCATACATGTATTGAATTGTCTTGTTCTACCTCATAAATATATACAATTAAAATAATAATTATTATCTTTAAAAAGTAATTGTTCCAATCAGATTTTGTCCCTGAATATATATTTAAAATCAGCTATTCTGAAGTATGATTTACTTATATATGGTAAAATATGCTTCCCATAATATGTTTGCCCTATGAACATAACATACTCTGCAGCTAGAGAAAGCCTCCAGATAGAGGGTAGAAAGTTGAGTTTGTGGGATATGAAAAATCGTGCTCTATATGTGCGATATGAATTGCAATGCATTCTGCTATCATATATAACAAATCAGAATAAAAAATAAAAATAAATAAATAAATTCTAAAAAAAGAAATTTGAGTTTGTAGGAAGGGAATGTACATTCCCTGATACCTCTTCCTTGGCCACCACCCCTGAGTTCACACCAGGTAAGGAAGAATGAAGCCTCTCCTCTGCTTTCCCATTCAGATCTGGCAGCATCATGTAAAGTACCCAACTTAAGACAGATCCCTAAAGAGGGAATTGGCTGTGGCATAGACTTGTTTTTCTCTATTCCTTTCTATCTAATACAGCTATGAACTCTGAAAATGACACAAACAGCAACAAAAGGAGAACTTTGCAAGCTATAAAAAGGAAGGCAAACTAGTTAGGAATCCATGGACCTGACAAGCAATACAGCAGCAGGCACCATGACTCTATCTGATTTGGTGTTTTGGGGTGCCTACCGGGGATCGAACTCAGGGACACTTGACCACTGAGCCACATCCCCAGCCCTATTTTGTATTTTATTTAGAAACAGGGTTTCACTGAGTTCCTTAGTGCCTAGTTTTGCTGAGGCTGGCTTTGAACTTGCGATCCTCTTATCTAAGCCTCCTAAGCCAATAGGATTATAGGCCTATGCCACTGTCCCTGGTTACTCTGTTTTGAACTGAATAGCTATTCCCCACCACCACCACCACCACCAAGGAAGACATCTATATGTAGAAATAATAATTCTCAAAATGGTATTTGAAGGTGGAACCTTTGGGAGGTGGCTAAAGTAAATACCAGGCCATGAGGATGGGTCCTTATTGGGGGAGTAATGAGACATGGATTTGTGTCTCTCTCCAGCATATAAGGATTCAGTGAGAAGATGACTGTCTGAAATCCAGGAAAAGAGCCTTCACCAGAAACCAACCATGCTGATACCCACCCTCAGACTTTCAGCCTCCAGAACTAGAGGCAAGCCTGACAACTGTGGCAAGAATGGTGGATAGGGAAACTTGAGAACAGTAAGCACACAGGAAGTGTGTGCTCTAGGGCCCTAAGATCACCTTCCCACCAAGAGATAATGTGAGGGCAGACACCACAGCAAACGCCAGGCCCAGAAAGATCCAGAAAGGTCAATTCTTGTTGATTGAGCTGAAAATATTCTCCCCAACAAGAGACCATACAGCAGGTTTAGGAAGGGTTGTGGAAGACAAGAAGACTCTCCGTGAAAAGCACCTACCCCAGGAAATGCAGCCAGGCTGTAAAGCACCAAGTGGCTCAGCCTGTGCAAACTCCTTCCACCCCCTCCACACCCAGGCAGCACCAGCAAAAACAAGTGGAACCCCTGCAACACCAGATGAACCCAAAGTGTCAGAGTAGCCTTGGAAGGGCCCTGGAATTAAAGTTCTTTTGGGCCTAGAGCCCAAAAATTAGGCCAGAATCTGCATGGTAAATCCAAACAGAATGATTATCATCTGTCAAAAGAAAATATTCAAATGAGTCTCATAATAACTTAATTGCAAATGTTCAGGAAATAATAAAAATCACCCATCATACCAAGAATCAGGAAAATCATACTTGAATGAGAAAATATAATTCACTGATTCCAATACTCAGATGAATCAGATGCTAAGATTACCTGACAAGAATCTTAGAATGGCCATCATTAAAAAACTTCAATAAATAATTGCAAATTATATTGAAACAAATTAAAAAAATATAAAACCTTCAATAATATGGGTGCTATAGAAGTGAAAACTACAATAATGGCAATTAAAAAAAAGAAAAAGAAAACTAGCTAGGGAGCTGGGATTGTGGCTCAGTGGTAGAGCACTTGCCTGGCATGTGTGAGACACTGGGTTTGATTCTCAACACCACATAAAAATAAATAAATAAAAATAAAGTTTCATTCACAACTAAAACTTACATATATTAAAAAAAAACTAGCTTCATAGGTTCAATAGCAAAGATGACATAAAACAGAATCAGGGCCTTTAAGGATGGCTTAATAGAACCTACCATGTCTGAACAGCAGAGAGGAAATCAACAGAACTTCAGGAGTCAGAGGGACAATAACCAAGTCTCTAACATTTGTATCACTGGAGTCCCAGGAAGAGAAGGCAAAATGAAAGAGGCCAAAAGAAGTATGTAAAGAAAAAATGGCCCAAACATCCCAAATTTGCCAGCAGATATAAACCGAAAGATTCAAGGAGCTGAACAAATTATAAATAGGATAATTCAAAAGAAATCTACATGAAAACACAATATAAATTTCTTTTTTTAAGAGAGAGAGAGAGAAAGAGAGAGAATCTTTTTTGTAGATGGACACAACATAATGCCTTTATTTATTTACTTATTTATTTTAAGTGGTGCTGAGAATCGAACCCGGGTCCCACCCATGCTAGGTGAGCGTTCTACCGCTGAGCCACAATCCCAGTCCCACAGTATGAATTTCTAATAAGTAAATGTAAAGAAAAAAAAATCTTGGAAGTAGCCACAAACTTTTTTTTTTTTTCTTGGTACTGGGGATTGAACCCGGGGGCACTTTACCATTGAGCTACATCCTCAGCTCTTTTTGTTTTATTTTCAAACAGAATCTTGCTAAGTTGGTGAGGCTGACCCAGAATCTGTGATCCTCCTGCCTCAACTTCCGGAATTGCTATGATCCAGGCATGCACCAACACATCTGGCCCATAAGCTTTTAAAAAATGACAGCAGTGGCAACTATCACATGGTACACAAATTAGAAAAATAGAATGAACTGGGACAATACTCAAATTCGTAGCAAGTTTTGTTCAACAGGAAGCAGAAGGAGAGGCAAGTTCTGGCATCAGGTAGGGCCCAGTTTGAATCCAGCTTGGCCTTGCCTTATAAAGTCCTGTTTACCATGTTTTATAGCATTCACAGTTGTCGGGAGTGAGAAACAGAAATATTTATGTGGTCATTATTCAGCCTTCCCCACAAGTGCTTCATCTAAGACAAAAAGGAAGGAAAGAAGGAAAGAAGGAAGGAAGGAAGGAAGGAAGGAAGGAAGGAAGGAAGGAAGGAAGGAAGGAAAGAAGGAAGGAAAGAAAGGAGGAAGGAAAGGAGGAAGGGAGGGAGGGAGGAAATAGGAGAAAACAATAAAGATTTTGCATCATATGAATAAAAGCCAATCCAACACAGATATTTAATGAAGCACCAAACAAAGCAGTCTGTTATCATTACCAAATTATGTCATGTCCTTAAAAAAGAGAAGTGATTTGCTGACATTTGAAAGTAGGGGAGAATATATCACAAAGTCTATCCACTTTGAGAAGCACCACAATCAAGAAAGATGTGCATTACTCAGAGGAGAATTTTGTAGGGACCCCACTGATAAGATTCACAATAGAAGGGGGAATAACAAACCCCCGTTTTCTTGTAGCTCAAGTAAAACCCTGAAAAGGAACAGCCCTTTCTGATAATCCTGTTCCTATCCTGCTCACAAACCTCCCTAGTGTGAGCCTGATGGATCACACGGGAGAGTTCAGTGGGGGAGACTGCCACCCTCTGTTTGATTTCAGCACTAACATCCTTCAGCTGCTCAGCTGAGTGGTGCTGGGCTGTTTGAGCACAGCCTATTTTAAGACATAAAAGCAGTAGGTAGATTCATACTCTGGGGATAATTTCCATGCAAAGGATTCATTCTTTCCTATATAACCAGGTGGAAAAAAGCTTTAAAGATCAACAAAAATAGGCAATAATATGTGAGTTTACTCCCTGTAAATCCCAGCTAGAAATTATTTTTTGTTAAGTTTGTGTTTTTAATAGAGGAACAGTGTTAATTATTCAGACTACATAGGTATGTGATTTGAGATCTTGTCATGTCATTAAATTAGTCATGAATATGCATTGGTGAAACATATTTTCATCATATTGCATGATTTACAGATGCTTTTGCAAATGCCTGTGATGCAGTTTTTCATTAACTTTGCTGAGCTACATGCATTTTAAAGAAAGAAGTTCTTAAAAAACCATGAGATGTAAGCAAAATGACTAAACTGAATTTTAACATGGAAATTTTTTTAATAAAGATTATGAGAAAAATATTCATGAAGCACAAAATGAGAAGGTTATTATTGAAGTAAAACAGTAAGAGCTTCTATTTTTGTACACAGGCAAATTAAAAAAAAAAAAAGGAGAAAAGAAACATTTTCCCTCTCAATATAAGCAACAGTATACCTGCTACAAAATATTAGCTATTCCCATTTAAAGCAAGTAATGTAATATTCATTAATAGGATAAAAATAGGAATTGGATAGTTAAAACTCATGCAACTCAAGAGCTAGAAATTTCAGTTAACAATGTTTCTGTATTTGGCAAATGGACAAGAATGAATAATTACAACATACAGTAAACCAATTTGCTCTAATTTAAAGTGTGTGGTTTGGATAACATATCAGTCATGCAAATCAAACATTTGCAAGAACCAAAATGAAAGGGAGGAGACAAAACATGACATTTTTTCAAAATATTTTATTAATGGAAATCCAGATTCTATGAGTCACACACACTTGTTTTCATCATTCCTCCATCAAGGGTTTATCAAAAAACCCATTCTATGAATAATTACTAGACAAGATATTTTGTTCGCTGCCGTTCAGTGAATTCATACAATGATCCATGGGAAAACCACCTCTTCTGAATCTTCGTTAGTGGAAACTCTGAAATATATTAAACTGGAGGGTTACTAATATTGCCTCTCACTACCCAGAGACCCACATCCAGGTGTCTCTTCACTGCCTCCCCAACTCAGTCTGGGCCAGGGCCTCAGGAAATTTCCTATGCATCCTTACTAAGCCCAACATTTGAATATTTGGCCCATTTTCTCAGGGTCTTCCTATGTCACTGGCTAGTTAACTAGCAAGATTAATTCCAGCTGTGAGGCGGTAAAGACAGATAATACCATGCTTGTTAAATTGTAGTCTGAACTGGGAGGACAGCCAAAGCCTTGGGACAAATATGGAGCATTAGCATTAGTTTAAAGCGCTCTCAAAACACTTTTGTAAACATAGCCTCCATTTCTGCCTCAGAAAAACCTTCTTAGAGATTACAGTATATCTCTTTGAAAACCGGAGCTCAAATTATATTAGATATAATGTATTGATACTTGTCTTGGAAATACTCGTGTTATATAAACTGAGAAGCAGAAGTGTTTCAAGAAATGTTATTATTTGGTATAATAATATTTTTTTAATAAATCAACATTTTTTACTTGTATGATTTTTTAAAGTAGTTTTGGTTTGTTTTTTGTTTTGTACTAGGGATTGAACCCTGGGGGTGCTTAGCCACTAAGTTGCATCCCCAGTCCTTTTTATATTTTGAGACAGGGTCTCACTAAATTGCATAGGCCTCATTAAGTTGCTGAAACTCACTTTGAACTTGCCATCCTTCTGACTCAGCTTCCTGAGCTGCTGGGATTATAGGCGTGTGCCACGGCCATAAAATTCTTACTATATGTGATAATGTACTTTACTTATAAGGTATATTATCATATATAGTAATGATAAATAGTTTAATATTTAATATTATGTGATAATGTACTTATAAGGTATGAAATTTGGGTGGTCCCCACCCCCACCCCCACCACGCTTTTGGGGGCCCAGGGATTGAACTCATGGGCACTTAGCCACTGAGCCACATCCCCAGCCCTATTTTGTATTTTATTTAGAGACAGGGTCTTACTAAGCTGCTTAGTGCCTTGCTTTTGCTGAGACAGGCTTTGAACTCATAAACCTCCCACCTTAGTCTCCCCAGCCACTGGGATTCAAGGTGTGTACCACCACAGCTGGCTGAAATTTGGTTTTATTTCTTAGAATAATAAGAAAATTGTTGTATTTAACTAATGTTAAGCCAGAAATCGAGTGGCTCATCAAAATCCCAACCATAACAATATTCAATACAAATAATGTTCCATTAAGATCTATTAATCATAAAGTTAAATAATTCCTATCTCATAAACATATTTGACAGAATTATTATGCTCTTCTAGAATATTTTTTTTTAAGTTTTGCAGAAAAAAACAAACAGCTAACATTTTCTTCACATTGCAATGAGGGGGGGAAACCCCAAGATCCAAATTTGGGTAGTTTTGGTCATCTTAATGATCCATCCAGTCACAGCACAGTTCATTAAGTACATTGGGCTTTGTTAAGATGGACTTAGAAACTGAATCAACTGAAAAACAGCTGATTGATTGGTATGACTTGGCATAGACTTAGCAAACGTACTAATTTTCTCAGATTATTATTATAGGACTATTTCATTTAATGGAACTTTGCTAATCCAAATAAATGAAAATTTAACTACAAATCGGATTTTACACTACTTATGAGGAAAGGATATGTTGAGAAAATTGACAGGGAAAGATCCTAGGAATGTTTAATCCATTTGCAACTGTTTTCAAATATTATAGTAGTAACCAAGGATAGGAAAGCAATTAATGTGCAAATTACAGATGTGCCCTTATTCTATTCCTTAGAGCAGAGTCAGCAAGTCCTGGCCTCTGCTTGGCAAGACTTTTCACTTAGTTTGAAGAACTGAATGCACTTAGAAATCAAATTGCATTAAAAAAAGAAAGAAAGAAAGAAAGAAAAACTCTAATTTCATATGGCTCATTGTTCCCCAGATTTTGGTATTCCACTCATCAAATTTGCCCTTTGAAACACAGCAGATGCCTAGCACAAAGTTCTGTGGCAATATTGTTAATTTATAAAACAGGTGTTAACTCCTACCTTTTCTATTCCTCAGTCTCATTGTTTAAAAAAAAAAAGGCCCATATAATCTATAATTCAAATTTTAGGTTAATTTATTCAAATTTACCAACTTTACTATACGAGGGAAAAATTGGTCTGTGGAATATTTGAAAGTGATAAATTGGTGATTTTTCAATGTTAAACACATTCAGAAGTAGCTAAGAAGGGACATCTAGGAGGGGCAAGCCTTTTGGTTTGTGTTGTTGTTGTTGTAGCTGTTGTTGTTGTTTAATCTGGCTATTTGTTTGCTATTTCTGACAAGTCTACATGGTTTTCTTTCAGTCATATGACATTTTGTTCTAAAAGTTATATTCGTAATGCCAATGTTCACAGGGCCCAGGTGCTTAGTAGTGAAGGATTTAGATGAACAACTGGCTTTCCTGTGATCCTGGCATAGTTTTTCAGAGTTCTCCCTGTACTACAATGGTCCTTCCATTTCAGTGCCCATTCTCCTTTATTATTTGCCCTAGTTTACTAAAGGTAATAGCGAACATATGTAATAACCATGTTAGTCAAGAAAAATAAAGGAAGGAAAGGAGAGAGAGAGAAAAATGGAGAAAAACGAAAGGTATGAGGGCAAAAGGGAGAAAGTATGAGAGGAGGGAAGGAAGAAGGAAAAGAGATGAAAATAGAGAATGTAGAATTTGTTATTGTTGGTGTTATAATGGACTCCTCAGAGGCACCTGCATAGGATCTAAATATGAAAAACTGTTCCTTTTGCAGAAGGAAAGGGTGATGGCTGACGGGAGTTCAAAGGGGCTTTGGTAATAGTTTCTGGATCTGCTTTCTAGTTACATAGGCAGACACAATTTGTAACAATTCATCAAACTGTGCAAGTAGGACATGTGTACTTTTTTAGTGTATATATAGTTCACTTAAATATTTTTAATACATGAACTACAGGGAAATATGCATTATCCTCTGTCTGTTTTAAGTTTGCTTGGAAGAAGTGATCTTGAAAGTGATATAAGTCAAATCAACATTGATGTCAAATATGATCTTTCCTTATCAAAGAAAAGATAGCACTGGACCACTAAGTTTAGGTTTCAATCTCGGATTTATCTCTTTAATAATTAAGTGTTATTAACTCCCAAGTCTCAGTTTTCTGTTTTGGAAACTGTTGCAGGCTCATTTGATGAGATATTAATTCCTATCTTGTTTTTCCTGCATTAGAATGAACACCTCATCTAATGTTTTCAGGGCTTCTTTTTTTTTTTTTCCCCCAGAAGTAATTAACTATCTTCTCTGGATTTCAAGATCCATCCTAAGAAAACCTCAAACTTGTCATTGTTTGAAAGAACCAAACTGGTCTTTGAAAGAAAGCTGCAGTTTCAGCAATACTGGGTGGATGGCAAACAGTAGGTACATATGAAAGGAAAAGGAAGAGAGTTGGAATTCTGTGCCTCTGGTGTGTGGAGAAGTAGATTCTGTAATCAGTCCAGTTCTGGCCACACTCCATAGTCCTCCATGAAAACCAAAATGTTCATGGGAATGTCTGCAGGATCTATGATAGCTGGAAATAGTTCTCAACCTCAACCCTACTGATGGGCTGAATGAATCTTTGCTGTTAGAGCAGTCCTGTGAATTGTAGAGTGTATAGCAGAATTCTTGACCTTTACCCACTATGCTATTAGCACTTCTCCTCCAAACTGTGACAACCAACAATGTCTCCACTATTGCTAAGTATTTCCACTATTTTCAAATATTTCATACCCTCATTAAGAACTAATGGCTTAAAGCAAAGGGACAGACATTGAGTTTGGCATAGAAAGAATAGGGGGAAATCAATATTAGGAGCTGCAAAAGATAACTATCTTTGGGCCTCTGAATTTAAACAATGAGTACATAAATGAGCCTCATACAGACTTCTTGAGACTGTAAATCTCAATTGTGTGAATCGTGTGTCAGTTCGGGGGGGGGGGGTTGTGGAATGGGGGACAAATGACATTGTCTTCTTTTTTCTTTTTTTGGAGGGTAGGGTGGGGTATCAGGGAATGAACTCAGGGGCACTCAACCACTGAGCCACCTCCCCAGCCCCTATTTTGCATTTTATTTAGAGACAGGGTCTCACTGAGTTGCTTAGCACCTCACTACTGCTGAGGCTGGCTCTTACCTCACGATCCTCCTGCCTCAGCTTCCCAAGCCGCTGAGATTACAGCTGTGGCCCACCACGCTGGGCTTGACACTGTCTTCTTCATGAACCCAGGCAGATGGGGATAAAGACTGACTTGATCTGATTTCAAAAACCAAAAAAACCTAACAGTTCTTTTATATGAGTGTCATAATGCAAATTTGTACTTGTTACACGTGTTTCAAAAGAAAAACTTAGCCCTGTTCCTAACATACAGAAAACACCCAACAAATGGTAAATGTGTATTTGTCACTCTTACTTTATGATGATGAGAGTCACATGGAAGCCAAATACCTTTTCAAGAATCAGATCTGAGTAATAAAGAAAATGGGAACCAAAATAAATTACTTCTTGTACCCTTACTCTACATAAAAGTGTTACATGCATTAATGATTAATTTTTACTAGAATGTCTAGAAAGTACTACTGTGTCTCCTCTTTGTTTAGATTAGAAAATATGCATTATGTTCCTAACACCCTCTTTATTCATTTTAGAATGCAAATGCAATGTATAACTGTTGTCATTTATGCCCATCTTTCTTCCTTTTCTTCCATCTCTTCCTTTCTTCCTTCCTTCCTTCCTTGTACTTGAAAAAATATAAGAACCTGCCAGAATAAAGGTGCTTAAGTATCAAAATGATGGATACAGGCCATAAAAAAGCTAAAAATTCTGAAAAAGAAATCAGGGTAGTTGAGGAAGGCATCATGGGATTTGAGTTTAAAACTCAAGAATAGATAGAACAAGCAGAAATTTTGAGAAAAGGATTAGAGATCAGAGGAATAACTATGCATTTCTACTCCATAAATGTAGGCCCTACAATCAGCCCAGGTCTTCATCTCCAGCCTAGGGCCATTTTGAAACTCTGCGGCCCATCCATCTGTGCCTTCAATCACACAATCCTTCAGCTGTGTCATATCCCGTCAGGACCCCATCTTTGTTAACACTGCTCCCCTTTTCTGCAATCATTACTCTCACTCTGGCCCCCTTCATTTACAAATTCCTATCTTACCTTCAAATTCAAAACTCAATTTCACCTCCTCCTATTTCCTAAGAGAATATCAGCAGCTTCCACTTCTTTATTCCCAATTCCTTCATAGAGCTTGCTAAATTATTAGGTGACTTGTGCCTCAAGGTGCCCACTCCCCCTGTGTCAAGTACAGAATCTCCAAAAGTACATCTGAATTCATCCAAGCTCTGTTTTACCTTTAGATGAGCACCATCAAAATCTGTTAACATGAATACTCACTCACAGACCCTTTAAATTCATTTTTAACCGCACAGCTAATGCATAATTCCAATTTCCTTATACATTTTTCAAAAATGTTAGAACTGAATCTAAAACCCCTTTTCATCACCCTCCTCAATCCTAATATCCTTTCCCATTCCCCTGAGGAAAGCACTATTTCGTCTTTTGTGCATAGTTGTAAAAGAATTCTTTACTTTTAGTTAATGTGTATGTGTGCTGTTTTAAATTATTCTGTGTGTTTGTTTTTACTTGGGTGGTGTCAGATTCTATGTTCTGTGCAGTATGTGATTTTTAGAGTTATCTGGGTTGATGCCTTGTGGGTTGTGTATTTTCATTCACCAACAGTATTCCATAAGCTGTACATTCCATGTAGGGTTTAAACTTATTTTTAAGTTTGTTTTCAATGTTTTAGTAGTACAAATAATGCTAGAGTGAACATTCTTTTGCCCTCAGGCACAGATATCCACAAGTAGAACTGCAAGGTCACAGACTAAGAATATTTATTTTTAATTATACTTACAAATTTCTGCCTAAAGTGAGTAAATCAATGTATTCATAACCTAAAAATAGCTTAGAAGAGGACCTCTTTTCCACATTTTTATTGACACTTTTTATTGCCAGATTTTTTTTCTTTTTCAGAGTAGTAAAAATAATCCCATTTTTGTTATATATATATATATATATATATATATATATATATATATATATATTTCCTTGATTAGACTAATTTGGAGAGGACTGAACATTTTTCATAAGAGTGAATATTGCCATTTATGAATGCAGCACAGTGCTCTATTTAGATCTATTTATATCATTGAATAAAGTTTTATTACTTTTCCATAAATATCTACCATTTTTCAAATTAATGACTGTTTTAATCAGACATTATATATTTCTGTTATTATTGTAAATAGGCTCTCATTTTCTATTTTAATTCCTAATTTTGTATCAAAGGATGGGAAAGTTGACTTTATACAGGGCGTTTTATGTAGCCAACATGCCAAGGTCTTTTATTGGTTCCATTGCTTATTAGTTGCTTCTCTTAAATGTAGTAGGCTGACCAGCAGATAATCTCTTTCCAAAATTTGGGCTGTTTGTTTCTTTTCCCTTCTTAACCTGAATCACCAGCTTATTTATTCATCAATAGCAATGACAATAATCATTTATGACATTAGTTGGCATGTTTCTAATATTTCACTATTAAATGTGATGCTCACATAGATGATTTTAATGGATTTAGAAAAAAAATTTTATTTCTTATTGTTTAGAAGTTGTTATATTAATGTATGCTAGACTTCATAAAATTATTTGTCCACATCTATTAAAATAATCATACAATTTCTCCTTCAGTGTATTAACAAAGATTATTATTTTAAAAGAACTTCTTACTGATCCATATTTATACTATATGGATAAGCCTTCTTTGTCAATGTCTCAGTTTGGAATTGCATTCAGCTACTAATAAGAAAGACTCAGCTACAGTGCATTAAATACACAAGAGCTTATATTTCTGAAGCAATCAGAAGTCTAGGTGAATCAGTTTCTGGGATTGATTCAGCAATTTGAGGAGAAGAGAAAGTCTCTGCTTTTTTGTTTTTCTTGAATTTTCCTCACAGTCCCAAGATTACCATTAGAGAAATCCATGTCCTCCTGAGAGGCAGGAGAAATGAATAAAAGGGAAGAAGATGGTCTGGGGTTATAGTGCAGTGTCAGAGTGCTTGACTTGCATGTGTGAGACCCTGGGTTCAATCCTCAGCACCACATAAAAATAAACAAATAAAATAAAGACATTCTGTTCATCGACAACTATAAAAAGTATTTAAAATATTTTTTTTTAAAAAAGGGAAGTAGGCAATGATTTCCCAGAAGTCCAAACCAAGTCCAAACCCACCATTTCTTCTTGCATTTCATTAGCTACTCAACCTCAAAAAAGATGGAGAGGAATAAATATTTAAGCTGCTCATGTTAGCAACTGGATTAAAATCCAGGTTTCGACACTAGAGAAGAGAAACAAGTTTTAGCAGGCAATTGATCATCCTCACCACAGTCAGAATGCACTTTCCTTTTAATGCATTGCTCTATTCAAATAACAAATTACAATTTTTAATCATTGTGGGTACAAGCCACAGTTTATTCAGGTTTTACCAGTTATATAAATACTTGTTGGTGTGGGGGAGGGGAGGAGCATACCTTTATGCAGTTCTATCACAAAGGTAGCTTGAGGTAACTGTCACACCAATCAAGATGCATAATCGGCCCATCAGCAGATGCCTTCTTTCTACTTCTTTTTTACGTGCACTGATTTGTGCTTTCCTAGCCTAATCCCTAGTAATCACCAATAATTTTTTCTCCCTCACTGTGATTGTTATTTTTTGAGTGTTACATGGGTGGAACCTCAAATTGGCTTTTTCACTCAACATCATTTTCTTCAGGTTCATGCAACTTATGGAATGTTTCAATAGTCTGTTATTCCAAAGGAGTATTTCTTGCTGTAGGCATACTGTGCTTCATTAAGCATTCACCCACTGAAGGACATTTGGATATTTTCTAGCTTTTGACTACCACAATAAAACTAATCTGAATACCCATGTATAAGTTTCTGTATAGGTTTTTATTTCTTTGGCATATTTGTACAAACATGCAATGGCTAGGTCACATGGTAAGTCTATTTTTAGTTTTAAGATAAACTGCCAGCTGGGCCCAGTGGTACATGCCTGTAATCCCAGTGGCTGTGGAGGCTGAAGCAAGTTCAAAGCCAGCCTCAGCAAAAGTGAGACACTAAGCAACTCAGTGAGACTTTGTCTCTAAATAAAATACAAAAAGGGGCTGGGGCTAGGGTTCGGTGGTTGAGTGCCCCTGAGTTCAATCCACGGTACCTCGCCCCAAAAAATGATAAACTGCCAGACTGTTTTCCAGAGCACCTGTAATATTTTATATTCCCGCCAGTGATAGATTAGAAATCGGGTTTGCCATGTCTTCACCAATATTTCTTATTACTACCATTTTTTACTTTGGATATTCAGATAATTGTGGAGTGCTTTCCTATTATGATTTTAATTTTTACTTATCTAGTAGCTAAAGAGGTTGAAGATATTTTCATGTTTTTTAATTTGATTTTTAAAAAACATAAATGACAGCGGAATGCATTACAATTCTTATTACACATATACACCATATTTTTTCACATCTCTAGTTGTATGTAAAGTATGTTGACACCAATTCGTGTCTTCATACATGTACTTTGGATAATGATTTCCATCACATTCCACCATCCTTGCTAACCTCCTGCCCCTCCCTTTCCCTCCCACCCCTCTGCCCTATCTAGAGTTCGTCTATGTGTTTATTTTTAACCTATATATCTTCTTTGGTGAAATACCAGTTCAATTTTTTTCCCATTTTCTAATTTGGATATTCATTTTTTAATGTCGAAGTTTGAGAAATCTCTATATATTCTATATGTAAGTCCTGTAATATTCCCCATACACTTGTTTTATTGTTTCCTTAACAGTCTTTCACAAAGAGAGGATTTAATTTAGATGAGGTCCAACTTACCAGTTTTTCATTCTATGGTTCATGCTTCTTGGTGTCAAATCTAAGACTATTTTGCCCCAGGAATGACTTACAAGGATCTCCAACAATCCTCTCTTCCATAAAAGCATTGATAACATTGGCAAAAATTGTCAAAGTCAACTCTACACTTCTTGAAATTAACCAAAGACATTCAACAATGGAGAGATGGTTTATTCAAGAAAATTAGCTGAAATTTGATAAGAACAGTGAGCATTATACTATTTGACTTTCCTAATCCCATAACCCTTGCATCAGTCATATGCTGTTGAAAAACAACTGCTCCAAAATCATGGTGACAGCCTTCCATGGTGATTATGAAACAGCCTTACACTCTACTAAGGGGAAAGAAAAGCACTAGGTCTCTTCAGATGCCTAATTCCCAGATAACTGTCTTTATTTGACCAATCTGACAGTTTCCTGAGCAATCCCACCAACATGATTTATCATTATTTGACCTGACACAGAGCTGTGAACAGTCTTTTTCCTAAAGATGTTTGTCAAAATCATTCAGCCACAATTTCTTGGTATTCTAGTTGCCTCCAGTGACAGTAACAATTAGTATAAACAACAAACCAATCCAAATCTTTAGAAGACAAAGCTCTGGAATAAGATGTACACAATTGACTAAAAAGCTCTGACATATTCCTAAAATCCAGAAGGTTATGTGCCCTGTGGGTCTGTTAGCATGGCCATGAAAAAAACCAGAATTGGCCAAAAGTTCTTGCTTCTGTTTGAAATTGAAGGTTTGCATAAATAGGAAGTGAAAGTTAGGTGGACTTGTACAGCATCTACCTGATCATTAAAATAATGTACTAGGGCTGGAGATGGAGCTCAGTGGTAGAGCACTTGCCTAGCAAGTGTGAGGCACTGGGTTCAATTCTCAGCATTGCATATAAATAAAAATAAATAAATAAATAAAAACCCCTAAATCACATAGTCACTTTGGGCAAAATTTGAAAAAAAAAAATCACTTCCTTTGACTTTTAAAGGTATCTCTCTGTTAATCTTTCTCTAACCATTAACCTAACTGAGCAGACTTCAATGGCCACACATTAAGAAAAATCCAGATTTAAAAGAATTTAACAAGCTAACAGCAAAAACCAAAACAATAACAATAGCAAACTTATTTCAAATGTCTGGTTTTCAAAAGATTTATGAGTAACACAGAAAAATAAAAAGATATATTGTCCATACTAAGGGGGAAAATATGCAATTGATAGAATCTACCTGCGGATGTCTTGACATTAGATTCACTAGATGAAGATTTAAAAGGGATGTTTTAAATATGCACAAAGAACAATGGGACACCGTATCTGAAGAATTAAAAGAAAATTTGTACCTTTTCATGTCTCATAAATTTTTATTTTACTTTGGATATTATGTATACAAGAACAAAGGATAATTAAAGTGGAAGGTTTTTTGTGTGTTTTCCCTCAGATAATACAAGTCCTATGAGAGTAAAGATGAAGGGCTGATTATTCAGATTAATCTTAGAGTCAAGTCGAGTTGGTGTTATTCCTTATTTTTTAATTAGATTGGTTTCTCCAGTTATGTTTTCAATACCCAAACTCTCCATGCCTGCATTTCTGGGTAGCCACGCTTAGAACTGGGACAGCGTAGCTGGGTTTTTGGGTCATCTAGTTCACCTTTGAATTCAGCTCAGTCAGGGCTTTAGAAGGCCATCACCACATCAGTGCACAGGACTAAGTAATTTTCCTCTCCTTTCAACGCCTGTTTTTATTCATGCTTTCTGTGCAAAATTTAAAGAAAGGGACATGTTGTATGAATTAATTGTTGGATTGATCCATTCATTTTGGAGTTTAGAACTCTTCCAGAGCTTAATATATTCCCCCAATCCATTTAACCTCTCATTCCTTCAATCTCTCTCTATGGCCTGAATGGTGCTCACTCTATTAGAACCTGCCTAAGCTCTATACTTATCAAAAGGGCTTGTTTTCATCTATAAATATCTCTTGGTGTCAGTGTTAGCTTGGGAGCAAAACTATATCACAACCATTCTCCTACTAATCAGATGGGGGGAAAAAAGAGTTTACATAGTTTATCTTTTTGTTCTCTAATCAATATATTTCAGTTCTGCATTTTTGTTTGAGCTGCAATATCCCACGTGTTGATGTATCAGTGCTTAGCTGTCATTAACTTCTAAAGATGAACAGTTACCACTTAGATGTCATCTTTGATTCATAACTTATTATTTTCAAATTCATTGGACAGCACTGTTATTTGGCAAGATGTTTAACATTCATTTTTCTTTTTGCAGGGGGCAGGGGGTCCCAGGGATTGAACTCAGGAGCACTCAAGCACTAAGCCACATCCTCAGTCCTATTTTGTATGATATTTAGAGACAGAGACTCACTGAGTTGCTTAGCGCCTTGTCATTTCTGAGGCTGGTTTGAACTCTAGATCCTCCTGTCTCAGCCTCCTGAGCTGCTGGGATTACAGGCGTGCACCAATGCACCCAGTTTGGCACATTTTTTAAACCTACTTTTATATTTACTGCATTTTTTTCAGGACAAACATTGCATATTGCATATTCTCTCTCATGTTTTGGAAGCTTCTGAAGTTTATTATGATGCTAGTACACACTTAAAATTCTTTTTTAAATTCTTGAGTGTTTAAAATAGTATGTGTGCAAGTAATTCTACAGAATGTGCAAGTTTTATCAGGCTTATTTGGATCTAAGACTTCTAGTTTTACTTTCCTCATGTCGATTAATCAGAGATCATTTAAAAAATTTTTTAGTTGTAGATGGACGCAGTATCTTTATTTAATTCATTTATTTATTTATGGTGCTGAGGATTGAACTTAGTATCTCACATGTGCTACACAAGTGCTCTACCTCTGAGCCATAACCCCAACCAATCTGAGATATTTTAAAATTGCTCAGTAAAACTAGATTTGTTATTTTAGAGGGGTTTTTTTGGAGGGGGGTTATTTTGGGTTTTCTGTTTGTTGCATTTTTTGAGGGGCGTGGTTGACTTACCACCACAAAGGTTTATTTGTAGCTCTTATTATGTTGTGCAGGCTGGAACAGCTTGGAGGTGCATGATAGGGACTGGGTTCGATTCTTATCAAGCTCAACCAGTTTAGGTATTTTGTGAGCTCCTGACTATTACATTGTTTTGAGAAGTATTCATTTTGTCAAAAGGAAATAACACTCTTCAATCCTTTTAATGCTTTGTGCCTCAAATTCTGACTATGAATAGAGTCTAACCATTTTCTTTTTGGTAGCATTCGCTAGACTTTTTCCTACTTCTTCATTTTACATAATCCTATTTCACTTTGCTTTAGGCATGTGTCTAGAAAATCAAATGTAGATAGCTTATTAAATATAAAGAGCTAAGATACTTAAATCCAATTTATTGTTATTGTTAATTTATTTGAACTTATTGCTGCCATCTTATTTGATGTTTCATATTTATGATACTGTCTTTTTCTTTAAAAAAAAATTGTGTCTATTATTTGCCTGATTACATGTTCTTTGCTCTCTTTACTTTTCTGTGTATATGGAAGTTTTACAGTTTCTTTCTAATGTAGTTATTTGCTTTAAACTTTATTACAAATGCAGGATTGAATTTTTTTTTAACGTCTACATTTCATCTGTTCTCAGTTTCTTCATGTGCTTAGCCTGCCATCTTGAAGCCAGATGTCTCCCCCAGATATATGAGGTTATACATCAATGAACTTTTCAGGGAGATGAGTTTTATTCATATGTTGGCAATCATTTATGCCTTTAAAACTTCTCTTCTCCAACTCTGCATTTCAGTTTCCAGTGCTTTGTCGAGTTCATGCTTTGGTTTCTGACCTAGTAAAAATGGTGCTGTGAGAAGATAAAAAATGTCCCACTAACTTGGTCAAGCAGGCACTTTGAAAATTATGGCAGTTACAAAGAAGACAGGAAAAAAAATCAGTAGTTTATTTTGCATACAAATGTTCAGGTTAAGATAATATTTGCAGGCTGGGGCTGGGGCTCAGTGTAGCGCACTTGCCTGGCATGTGTGAGGCACTGGGTTCGATTCTCAGCACCACGTGAAATAAATAAAGGACTATCAACAACTAAAAAAAAAAAAAAAAAAAAAATTAAAGTTTAAAAAAAAAGATAATATTTGCTACATACATGAAATTCAACAAGAAAATACAACTTGCTTTTATGCTGTACATAGAGATGACGACAATGAAATTACCTATAAAATTCTTACCCCCAAATTCAGAGATTCAAGAGATGTTTACCAGGTATGTACTATGGTGCAGTTTGTACAAAGGTGAACAAAACAAACATGTTATAATGACTTTAAGTAAACAAGCACATAATGCATTTTCTCAGATACCCCAGGGATGGTAAATGTTTGGATTACTTTGCCAAAAACCTCAATAGAATCACCAAGAATAAGTTTAAGGACCTGGAAGCAATGAACTATTCACTTCAGTTGTCTTGGGAAACTTAATTAAACTTTTTTTTGTTCTAGAAATGTAAAAAATAAAATAAAATATTTTTTTTAAAAAAAGGTCTAATTTCTAAGGAATATATTCCCCAAGGAGAATGCAAAAAATATATCTTAACTCCACATTCTCCTTTCGATATCCTATGACAAACACATATAAATCTGCATTAGTGAAGTTATCCCTTTTCACCAGTGGAAATGATGTTTGTGTATGCATTAGGTGAAATTTATTAGAAATAAGTCCTTTGAAAATATTTAGACTAGAAAAACTTCCAAATGAAATGCTGAACGAAAGCAGGACTGAATAGAGCACTATTTAAAGAGTATCAAATTAGCAAATCACTGTAATAAAAATGGTGACAGGTGATCTGTGCCATACATTGATAAAAGATCTGCTTTTCTGATGGGATTATGAAAATCTATGAAAAGAGGAATCATATATTTGTTGACATGAATAATTAATTAAACTGACGTCGTTAGCAAATAATTAAACCAGGAAAACTGAAATCAAGTTCATTAATCATTTTAAATTAATTATGACAATGATGTTAATAACAGTTTTTTGCATTTACATTTGAGTGAACATTTTTGAAAAGAAATATGAGACTCAGAATAGTGATTCTCAAAATGTAACATAAATCAAAATCTTGGAAGAAGAGTTTTATAAAACACATATGAGTTCACTATTTATAGGGATTGGGTAGATGCAACTTCCAGAACATGGCTTAAGAAGTAAACGTGGACTAAAAATAAGAATTGTTATATTATCTATTGTGATTAGCATTTATTTGATTTTTAACTGTATATATACTGTATTTTCAAAGTGATTTCATTGCTAGGTAGTGAGATTTAAATATTTAGATAATAATGTTAGTACATCTAGAAACTAATAACATGACTATAAAATAAGCTAGTGTAGCCAGGCACGGTGGCTCACACCTGTAATTCCAACAGCTTGGGAGGCTGAGGCACGGAGGATGGGGAGTTCAAAGCCAGTCTCAGCAAAGGCAAGACACTAAGCAGCTCACTGAGACCCTGTCTCTAAATAAAATACAAAAATAGGGCTGGGATGTGGCTCAGTGGTTGAGTGCCCGAGTTCAATCTCCAGTACCACAGTACCCCCCAGCCCCCAAAAAATCCAGATATTGAAGTAAATAGGCAAAGACTTTTAAATAATTGTAATTAATGTATCCAAGAAAATAGGGTAAAAACTGTAAAAGGTACATTAAAATATTAAAGGTTTCAGTAGAAAGTTGGAATATACAAGGGAAAGAAAATACACAACTGAAATTACAGAACTTACAGTATAATAACTGAAACCAGAAATGTAACTAATAGGTTTAAAAGCAGATTACCAATTGTGGAAGATAGGATTACTAAAATGAGGCCCAGAGCAATGGAAACCCAAACACACCAAGAGACGCCTATGAAACATGCAATAGGAACTCAAGATAGAAAGGAGAATGTATCAAAAACAATATTTTAAAAAGCCATCATTGAGTATCTTTAAAAATCTCTACATGGGCTGGGGATGTGGCTCAAGCGGTAGCGTGCTCGCCTGGCATGCGTGCGGCCTGGGTTGGATCCTCAGCACCACATACAAACAAAGAAGTTGTGTCCGCTGAAAACTGAAAAATAAATATTGAAATTCTCTCTCTCTCTCTCTCTCTAAAAAAAAAAAAGGATAAGGAAAGGCAAAATAAAGTTTTAAAAAAAAATCTCTACAAACCCATAGAAGGATAACTAAAAAGATAATCTATCCTAAGTATATCACAGTAAAACTGTTGGACGGTTAAAAACCAAGAAAAAATTCCAAAAGCAATAGGGGATTAGGAGAACACATTACTTTCAATGGAGGAAAGATGAGATTCAAAAGGGAACACAATAGATTGACACAGTTAAAAACTAAAAAGAAAAGTTGTCAACTTGGAATTCCTTATCCAGTAAAAGCACTCTTCAGCATACCACTGTGGAGGCAAAATGAAGAGGTTTTGTGATAAACAGAAACTGTAAAAATGTGTAAGAGATGAGAATGATGGAAAGATGAGGTTAAGAGAATAATTCTATAAAATAGGCCCACTGCGCTCAAGAGCCCACTTTTCCAAAAAGCAGTTCACCTGCAGCTCTGCCTGGCCTAAGTGGACAGGATATATCACATTCCTCAGCAAACTACCTGTTAACTGCTGCAGAAAAGCAGGCCCAAGATAATGTTGATGGGAAGAAGATTTTTGTGACCAGATCCTAAAACTCTGGGAGATAAGGATAATTCCTCCTAACCACTGAGTCTTATTATTAAATGGATATTTTTTTTTAATATTTATTTTTCAGTTCTCGGCGGACACAACATCTTTGTTTGTATGCAGCGCTGAGGATTGAACCCGGGTCACATGCATGCCAGGAGAGAGCGCTACCGCTTGAGCCACATCCCCAGCCCCTTGAATGGGTATTTTTTTCCCTCTTCTTCCTATACCCTCCCTAACCTTGGGGGAAGCAGGATTACCTACCCTTCTTTCCTATCCTAGACCAGGTTATCTGTTCTTGAGCACACACCCACCAGAGGAATAAAGTAATTCAGATTTAGGATGGACCTGACGATCTAAGACACGACTCTCTCCCAGATTAACTAGTGAATTACATCACCACCCCACCACCCCATCCCCACCCGAGTCAGGACACATCTGGAATGTACTTCTTCAAAAACCCTCTTTTCACCTTGATGGGTAGAGATCACAGCCTCTGGGTTAGGAGTCCCCTTGTTTCTCTTTTGCTAGCAAAGCAATAAAACTTCTTTTTTTATTTTTCTCAAAATATTGTCTTCTTTATTGAATTGATATTGGGGCACAAAAAGGAAGAAAACAACAAGAGCACTAGTGAGAAACCAGCCTCTACCTCAGAGCAAAGCCTGTCCAAGGAAGGGGGCATGACCCTTGTCATTGAAAAAACCCACAGAGCACTCCTAGGCACATACCTACCCTGCTGAGTTGTTTATCTACAAATAACAGGAGAGATCTGTGGAGCCAGGTGTCCCTGCCTCAGCCAGGCTAGGTGAGGATCCCTAGCAACCCCCTAGCAACCACCAATCAGCACTGATTATGGTGGTTGATAACATGTTGGGAAACCATGTAGTGCAGCATGTACTCCCCTCATGGCTTAAACCAATCAGTTCAAACGAATCCCCCTCTTGTATTAACCAATCACCCTTACCCAACTTGTTCCTGCCAGTGAATGTGCTAATCATGTTTTAGAGTTGTTTTATGATTTTCCCGCGGTGTGTGATGATTTGCTAAGAGATGCTATGATGTATATGAAGTCTCTGCCTTCCCCAAAAGGTTTATAAAACTTCTGCAAACCCTGGGCTCGGGGCCTCTCGGTGTCACCAGTTGCTGTGTGTGTGCAGAGGACCGAGCTAGCTCGCAATAACTGCCTCTTTGTTGCTTACATCGATCTTGGTCTCTGGTGATCTTTTGGGGGTCCCAAATTCGAGCATAACAAATAGCCCTTTATTTTATTCATTCATTTATATGTGGTTCTGAGAACCAAACCCAGTGCCTCATACATGCTAGGCAAATGCTCTACCACTGAGCCACAACCCCAGCCCCTATCTATGGTACTTTTTAAATACTGTTTAATATAGATTTTAGGGGCTGGGGTTGTGGCTCAGCGGTAGAGCACTCGCCTTGCACATGTGAGACCCTGGGTTCAATCCTCAGCACCACATAAAAATAAATAAGTGAAATAAAGGTATTGTGTGCAACTACAAGTAAAAAATATTAAAATATATATATATATATATATATATATATATATATATATATATATATTTTTTTTTTTTTTGTTTGTTTGTTTTGTTTTGTTTTGTTTTGTTTTGTTTTGTTTTGTTTATGGCCAAAACATTTTCCCAATACCTATTGAGCATTCATTTTGATCAGTGCCCCTATCTAGAAGCTATAAGCCCATAGACTAGTACATTTAACAAGGAAAACCTGCTATTAGCTCCCCTCATATATTGAAGGAGTTATCTCTTTTCTTCTCACTTAAATAAATCTTGAATTGTAATGCCAGATTCGTGGGTCCCCAATAGACCTCTAGGATCCGAATCCAATGCAATCACACAAGAGTCTTTATTGATAGCTCGAGCCTGGACTCACAACCGTTTCTGATGCAGCGGTTCTGAGGAGTGAGTCCTAACCCTTAGTTCAGTGAGGATTTATAGGTTTTTGGCGGGATACTCTATGCATTACAACATCAAACAGCAAATCATTTCATACTTCGGGAAAATCAAACAACTCTTAACATTGATTAGCACATTCACTGGTGGGAACAAGTTGGGTAAGGGTGATTGGTTAGTTCAAGTGGTGGACACATTTGAACTGATTGGTTTAGGCTGCAAGCGGTTGCAAGACTATATACACTAAACTGCAGGGTTGCCTAATCATGGTATCAATCACCGAAACTATTGGGAGGGTCACCTGGCATTTCAGATATTTTTCCTGTCTCACGCTGATTTGTAGTTGCTAGGGGGCTGCTATGGGTCCTCACCTAGCGTAACTGAGTCAGGGACACCTGGCACCACAGATCTCTCTTCTTAAACAACTCAGCAGGGTGGATATGTGCCTAGGAGTGCTCTGTGGGTTTTTCCATGGACAAAGGTCACGCCCCCTCCCTCTGGACAGGCCTTGAGATAGAAGCTGGTTTCTCAAAAAATGGAGTCACATCAGTTTCTCACAATGTGCAAGCACTAGACAGTGTCAAAATACCTAATGCAAAAGCAGATAGAATGACAAAGAGAAATTTACAAAGCCACTTTTAAAGTGAAAACTTCAACATCCCTCTATCAGTAATTCCAACAATGAAAAAATAAGTTAAGAGGGAATTGAACTGAATAACATCAACTTGATCTAATTGACATTTATAGAAAACTCCATCCAACAACAAAAGAATCTATATTCTTCTCAAGTTAATATGGAATATTAACAAAGACAACATTCTGTGCCATAAAACACATCTTCACAAATTTAATAGAATAGAAATCATAGGGGCTGGGGATGTGGCTTAAGCGGTAGCACGCTCTCCTGGCATGCGTGCGGCCCGGGTTCAATCCTCAGCACCACATACAAACAAAGATATTGTGTACACTAAAAAATAAATATTAAAAAAAAAAAAAAAAAGAGGGCTGGAGATGTGGCTCAAGCGGTAGCGCGCTCGCCTGGCATGCGTGCGGCCTGGGTTTGATCCTCAGCACCACATACAAACAAAGATGTTGTGTCTGCCAAAAACTAAAAAATAAATATTAAAAAAATTCTCTCTCTCTCTCTCTCTCTCTCTCTCTCCCTCTCTCTCTCTCTCTCTCTCTCCTCACACTCTCTCTTTAAAAAAAAAAAAAAGAAAAGAAAAGAAATCATAGAAAGTATGTTTTTATTTGTTTGTTTGTTTGTTTGTTTATTAGTTTTTGGTGCCAGGGTTTGAATCCAGGGGCACTTAATCACTGAGCCACATCCCAAACCCTTTTAATTTTTATTTTGAGGGACTGGGGATGTGGCTCAAGTGGTAGCGTGTTCCCCTATGGCATGGGTGCAGCCCGGGTTCGATCCTCAGCACCACATACAAACAAAGATGTTGTGTCTGTTGAAAACTAAAATGTAAATAAAATATTTAAAAAAAAATTTATTTTGAGACAGGGTCTTGGTAAATTTCTCAGAACCTCAATAAATTGCTGAAGCTGGCTTTGAACCTGTGATCCTCCTGACTCAGCCTCTGAACCCACTGGTATTATAGGCATACACTACCATACCAGGCTGCAAGTATGTTTTTAGACTATAAGGGAACTAAACTACAAATGAACAACAGAGAAATAGCTAGAAAACAAACTGGAGATTAAATAACATTTCTAAATTATACATGTGTCAAAGAGGTCTTGAGAAATTTTTAAATATAACATCAAATTTGGTGGAATACAGAAAAAATCAATGAATATGTAGAAATTTATGTTATTTAATGCATAAACTAGAAATGGAATATATCTAAAATAAGTAAGCTTTTACCTTAAGAAATTAGAAAAAGGAAAGCAATTGAAGCTGAGACAAGCACTTTAAAACAAAAGTCAGCCCTAATAAAATAACAACTACAGCAGAAATCAGTGACAACTCAGGAAATCAATAGACAAATCAATGAAACCAAAATTGGTTCTTTAAAAAGATTTAAAAAAAAAAAAAAAAAGGTATACACCTTCAGCCAGAACATATAAGAAAATTCAGGGGTGAAGCCACAAATGAAATTCCTAAGGTTCTTCTAGCAAAATGAAGACAATCCCAAATAGCTATTTAGAAAGATAAGAAGCAGTGAAGGTGAATGAGATTTAAATAGAAGGATATTTATGTTAACTATACAAAATAATAAAACTAATGTGTTGTGAGATTTAAAATATATGCAGAACCAACGTGCATGACAATAGTTGTTAAATGATGAGAGGCGGATTAGGGGTTTAAGTGTTCTAGAATCTGGCATCATCAGGGAATTGACAAAACTCCTAATTTTATTAAATGCTTTAAATCACACATCTTTTTTCTAAAGTAATGATCTTTAAATTAACCACTAAAAAAAAAACTAGAAAAAAGTATACATTTTCCAATTAAATATAGGAATATAAAATAATTTCAAATATCTTATTAATTCAAAAAAAGACAAGAATGAATAGAATAATGAATGTAAAGACATCAGTCACATGTAAAGTAAATTGAAAGACTGTTGCTATTATCCCAAATATATCAATAATTAAACTTAAGTCAAATGGATATTTCAAGAAAATAATAAGATATCAGGCTCAGTTTTTAAATGATATGGTAATTAGAATACATGCATCATAAATACTGTGATGCATAATATTTGAAAGTAAAGAGATGAGAAGCATCACCACAGTCACGGAGATATGTTTGATAATGAAAGAGACAATCCATCCGATGGACATAAAAATCCTAAATCTATGTGCACACAATTACACATTTGAAAATACATTCAACAAAACTGACATAACTAAATGGTTACACTAACAAATCTACAATTATGCCATGAGATTTTAATGCACCTCCTTTAATAGCTAATAGAATAACAGAAAGAGACTTCCTTCTCAATTTGGCATCTATCAAAAGATGAAATTTGTGCTCACTTCAGCAGCTCATGTACTAAAATGGGAATGATACAGAGAAGATTATCATGGCCTCTCTGCAAGGATGACACACAAATTCATGAAGCATTCCATATTTAAAGAAAATTTTAAAAATAAAAGGTAAAATTTGAAATCTAAATGAGAAGAGTTTTTCTAATTTTGGGGGGAAAGCGGGAGTACTAGTGATTGAACCCAGGGGTGCTTAACCACTGAGCTACTTCCATAGTTCTTTTTATTTACTTTACTATTTATTTAATTATTTACTTACTTACTTACTTCTTTGGTACTGGGGATTGAACTCAGGGGCACTGGACCAGTGAACCACAGTCCCAGCCCTATTTTGCATTTTATTTAGAGACAGGGTCTCACTGAGTTACTTAGCCCCTTGCTTTTGCTGAGGCTGGCTTTGAACTTGCAATTCTCCTGCCTCAGCCTCCTAAATTGCTGGGATCACAGTTGTGGGCCACCATACCTGGAAGAAGAGTTTTTCTAAATGACAAGTAATTTTGTAATTTCCTGTCATCTGAACCTTTTCAAACATACACCATGTCAGATCCTTCTCTTGAAACTCACAGGGCTCTATGATTTGAGATCCCATCTCCCAGACTCACTTCCAACAGGGTATCTGATATGTCTAGGAGGAAATGTCCACATAAAATGAAGTAATAAATTTGAAGAGAAAAACCACTTGCAGAGACAAGAATATACTTATAATAAAATGGTCTTTCTGAAACAGAAGGATCAGAACAAACATAATCAAAAATTGAAATAAATCTAGTAGAACAAACTAAGCCATCTCAAATGATACACAAGATCTTTTCAATGTGAATTAGAGTAGGAGCACTTTAAAAGAAAAATCAGGAATAAAAACAATTGAAAAATAAGACAGTTGCTAGAAGGGTCACGGTAGTTAGATAAGAGTTGGATTGAAATGTATAACTGAGGGATGAATTAGAAAATGGAAGAAACACTTGAGTAACTACCCAAAAGGGAGAAGTAAAAGACAAAGTAATTATTAAATTTAAGACAACAAAAGCAAAATAAAAATCTGTAGAGATAATAGAACCTTAGGAAGAATAGTATAATAGAAAACAAGAGGAAAAAGTATTTAAAGAATGTTGAGGAATCCTTTCCAGGAACTAAAAATAATAAATGGAACACATCTTTATCCTTTTAGACCATTATACCAAACATACTGGGTGGCTTATAAACTGGCTTACAAACCACATAGAGTTATTTCTCATGGTTCTGGAAGTTGGAATTCCAAGATCAAGATGTCAGCAGATTTGGTGTCTGGTGGGGCTTGATCCTCATGCATGGTCCCTTCTCCAAGCAACCTCACATAGTAGAAAAGGGGCACACATCTCCCTTGGGCCTCTCTCATAAGAGCACTAGTCCCACTCAAGAGACCTCTGTCCTTGCAGCTTCAGCATCTCTAAATACTGTCCAACTGAGGATTAGTTTTCAAAATAAGAATTTTGAGAAGACACAAACATTCAGACCGCAGCAAAACATTCTTTCTATAAGAACTCAGAGATTGTTAAAAGAGGAAGTATTAGTGAAAGAGTCATAAAACTCCAATTTCCTTGTTTCTAAAATCTGTTCAAGTTGTCTTTCAAAATCAGGTGTAAAACCCTAAGACCTGCCAGGTGTGGTGGTGCATGCCTGTAATCCCAGCAACTCGGGAGACTGAGACAGGAGGATTGAGAAAGTTCAAAGCCAGCCTCAGCAAAAAGTGAGGCGTTAAGTAACTCAGTGAGACCTGTGTCTAAATAAAATACAAAAAATAGGGCTGGGGAAATGGCTCAGTGATCAAGTGCCCTTGAGTTCAATCCCCAGTACCCACCTCCAAAGAAAAAAAAAAAAGACCTGATCCAAAATGACTTTGAAACCTGGTGAAACCAAAAGTCTCTGATAAGTGGACCTCAAGGAACTAGAACAGGGTTTGGTGGAGCTAAACAGAAGCAAGGAATTCTGTCAACAGTGCAGGAAGAATCACAATTATCCAAGATTCCCTGCACTGGCTTACTAGGTGCTGACTATTTTATCCCAACTCCAGATTACAAGCAATCAGCTCTCCATTCCCCTTACCCCAGGCCAATTACCTTCCTTCCCAACTAGCTGACCCTGAAGACAATTTTGACCATGCCTCCTCTCTCCTTGCCAGTCAGCCTATAATAAAGTGCCAATATTTTGCAAAAGCTGATGCCTTAGATGCCATAGTCTGGGTTTCTATGTGATTTAGGCACCAAGCACTTGCTATGTAATGTTAGTGGAAGAACACACCTGGTAATTAAAGAATCAATCAGAGATAACAGAAATTTCTAAATGCTTCAAAGGAAGGAGCCAATCAGGAAAAATATTCAGAGCTACACATTTCAACAATATCTCTAGAAGCAAGATGAAGATAAAAATACTTGGAAAATATTAAAAGAAAAAATTTGAACATGGATGGAGATTCACCCAAACTCATTCAAATACTAGAAGATGATTTTTTAAAAGGCCCCAGAAATTCAAAACCTTGCCCTTTTAAAGAAAAGACTCACATTAAAAATAGTTTTGGAGAATATTTTAAATAGCACTTTAAAGTATAACATTTAATAAATCTGAGATGCAAAAAATAATAATAATAAATCTGAGATGCTACAAAAGACATATAAGAACAAATTAAATACATCATTGAAGTTTGCTATTTAAAAAAAAAAAAAATAGTGAGGACTTGAGAAAAGACTATATATCCCCATTGTTCCAAAATTAAAATCTAGATAACAACAAATGAAAAAGGAGAGAGGGTGTGGCAAAAAAAAATGAGAAAGTAAAATGAATAAGATATTTTGTTAAAGATGAGATTTAGATGACATTTAAAGAGAAGGCAAATAAGATTTAAAGCAGACACAGAAAACAGAATGATATAATAAACTGGAATCTTAAAATTAGATACAAACATATCACGAACTCTATTACTATAAATTATCTAACTTCACTGTTGGTATATTTCACTAGTAGAAATGCACCTTAAGAATCTTAAAAAACAAATTTCCAATAATAAACTAGAAAATCTGATCAGCCCTACATCTGTTTAAAGAATTGAATTCATAAGTAAATCAGCTATCACAAAATGACTCCATCCCAGATGATAAATTCTAACCAAGATTTCATAAGAAACAATATCAATCTTACATAAAATCTTGCAGAAAATAGAGGAAGAACATCTCTATCCATGTTCTTGGGCTGAGTTAGTTAAACATTAACCTGATACCCAAACCAGTAAATAAGTACTACAGAATATAAAGAAAAGAACAGACCAATTGCCTTGATTAATAGTTAAAGGACACTTACCATAAACAATGTTTTAGATCATCTCTTTTTTAAGTACCTAGGAGATGTGATGTCTTGAAGGCAATGTACCATTGTAGACTTTGGGAGGTGCAGGGCGACTGTGAAAATGGGTGATGAGAAAGACCAGTCAATGTGATTTGGGCAAAGGGCAAATGTGGAAGTGTGTGATCAGGAAACTGATATCCTTAAAACTTTTGTTATCCCTGATATGCTAATTCTGTAACCCTAAACTGAAATACTAATAATATTACACAAGTATCTGCACTGTTGCCTGAATGGGCTTTACAGAGTCTTCGGAATGGAGATCCATCTTCTAGGACTCGGCTCTGCTCTGTTTTTTCCATAGCTTGCAAATGTATTTTATTTACTTTTCACTTGCACTAAATCATTTTTACGCAAAGACTTAAAAAGCGTAGAGATAATGCCATAAAGATATCTCCATTATAATGTTATCTTGAAATACTTAATGTAGTTGATAGTTTATTTAGGCTTGAGGATTCTGTTCCCCAGCTGACTCGTCATTTACCTAATCATGTTGTTAGAATATTGTAGCATCTGCTTCCAATAAAAGTTTCATGCAAAGTACTTCCATCATAATTCCTTATGGACCAAGGAAGGAGACTTTACCAAGTTAAAAAAAGAAAAAAATAGGTTGTTTACTGTTTGTATGCTTGCCTGCTAATAAATATTTAATTGTGGCAGAATTTCCTGAAAATTGCTTTTATTATATCATAAAATCTAGCAGAAAGATTTTGGGGGGTGAGGTCTTTAAAGTGCTCAGGTCCCTCAGATGTCATAATTATAGATGCCAAATTGGCTTGGATTGGCTGGGTTGACAGTGACATCTCCTTAAAATGAGAAGTAAGAAGCAATCTTCTTACTGCTTTCTTTTTTCTCCTTTGTCTTAATATTGCACAAGCATTCAAAATGCATGCACATAAATGTTCCAGTGTATTTAATCCTCATTAAGTAGGTTCTTAATGATTTTTCCAGCTCTAAACAACCGTCTAAAAATGAATATAGCATTTTGAAAATTCATCACAGGAGCCCCTCTTACTGGAATGATACAGTGGCCAAAAGATGTCTCAATATTTTTAAATAATTTAACTGAAATTTTAAAATATTTAAGCATTAGTAGAACCAATTTTAAAATGCTGATTAATTACAGCAATTATTTTTCCAGTACCATTTGTGTAATCATCTGTTCAGTCAAGCAAAAATCATGAAAGTTTGGTCCATAAAAACACATACCATATCTTTTTCTTCTTTGCAACCGTAACCTTAGCAGCCAGCAGAAGTTCCTTGGGGGTTTTAAAAACATCAATCAGTTTCACAGCTGGAGAGAGAGTATTTTCTTAGCGAACAATTTTAGCTAAAAGAAGAATAAGCTTTGTCATTTTTGAAAGCACACAACCAGTTAAATTTAAGAAATTGCAAGAAACAGCTTTTCACTCACAACTGGCTTGATTTGAACTGAAAGAGAGAGAGGTAAAGTAATCGCTGACCTAAGTTCTTCACATCCTGGTTATACTCTGGACAAGAGTTAACGGTGGTGATGGCTACCAGGCAGGCTGGGCCCAGGGATGACTGTCTGTCCGGCCCTGAAAAAAACCATTGATATGAAATGCCAAGACAAAAGCATTTTATTCCGTATGTTTCTCTTTGGGTTGCAAGGTCTTAGTCTCATGTCCCTTGATTTCACTTACCTTTCCCTTGAAGTTTTTACTCCTAAACATAATAAACACATACTCATATTGTCAAGCAACCTCCATTACAACTTTATCTTGAAATACTTATTATAGGGCTGGGGATGTGGCTCAAGCGGTAGCGCGCTTGCCTGGTATGCATGCAGCCCGGGTTCAATCCTCAGCACCACATACAAAGAAAGATGTTGTGTCTGCTGAAAACTAAAAAAGAAATAAATATTTAAAACTCTCTCTCTCTCTCTCTCTCTCTCTCTCTCTCTCTCTCTCTCTCTCTCAAAAAAAAAAAAAAGAAAGAAAGAAAGAAATACTTATTATAGTTGTTATTATTAGTTCATTTAGGCAGAACACAGTAGTCTATTAATTGCATCTTCTTTGCATTTAAAAGGAAAACATAATTTTTCAAAAGAGATAATTATTTGACATATCTACTAAAGCTTGGTTCATGGAAATTTGTTTTTACCAGTATTTGAAATGGGATCATTTCTTTCCCTATGTAACTGTCACAATATTTTGATGAATATGCAAAAGAATCAAGGGGATACTTTAGTCAATTAAGATAAATGTACAAATGTACTATTGAATAAAGCTCATTCATTTTTATTGGTTCATACATATGAAAGAAAACTACCATGCTATATAACAATTGAGCTATTGCTCTTTCAAAAGTTAATATATCTGCATGCAAAAATGCATTCATTCGTGGCTGAAATATGAAATAATAATTTGGTAATTAACATTTAATTTCACCGAAAGAGTTGTTTTAAATAAACCATAGAGATTTCCCTCAGAAAATCTATCAAACTTGGAAGCAAAGAATAATGTTTTATTTCTTTTGTAATTTTTAGCTGGTGAGTCTGAAAAAGGGGGAGGGGGAACCATCAATTATAAAGACAGATTAATGCTAATAAAATCATTCAAAACTTTCATTTTGATTTTTGTTGTATATGTATAAAAATGCATGACTAATAGGACTCAAATGTACTTTGAAAAGACAATTTGAGGCCTCCCATTTATTATCATAGTTACTTGCTCTTATTGTTTATCTTGTGCTATTTGTTCTGATTCTAGTCTTTGAAATTACCCATTTTGCTCCAAATACATTCACCAGAATTCTTCTAAAAATTCAGATGTGTCATTTTTTTTATCATTTATTTAAAAGTGTTCTTTTTCTGTTAACAATTATAAAAATTAACTGAATTGGAAATAAATATTCTCAGTAATGAGTGTGGAAACCAGTGGTGTGAAGTAGGAGAAATAGTGAGGGTATAAAGAAGAGAAGTAAATTGAGCATCTACATAAAGTGATCCTGGGCATTTCATTTTTAACCTTCATAGTTACATCCTTGTCAGATAACCATCATTTCCTAATTTTACAAATAAGAGAACTGGACGTCAAGAAGATCTGTTAATTCTTGTGGAACTTCAACAAGCAAAGTCAGGCCCCACAGACCTCAAGGTCTATGAAATTGAGATGTGATCCTTTTTCATGGTCCAGTGGAGCTGAGCCAGGATCCTCTCCAGTAGCAACTGTAGAATAGATACAGAGGGGACCCACTAAGGGTTGCTGCTTGAGTGTCTTATTCTAGGAGTTTATATAACTCTTGGGTCAATGCTGTTGGTCCAAACTTTGCTAATAAGGTCTTGAAAAAGTACTAATGCCATTGGTTAGCCTTTGAATCTTAACTTTCCTATAATCTCCATTTGGGTCTCCTCTCAATTCCATTTTCCCAATGCTATACGACAAAGACTTGGATTCAGTACTAACAAAAAGAGGAACAAAAAGAGATGGTAATCTGCAGTAACCTTTACAAAGGATTGGTCAGGGCTGAAAGATAAAGTAGGTACATAAAGAGGTGGATTAAGGAGAGTCTTGACTAGCAAAATAAACTGTGTCATCTGTCTGCAAATCTCTAGCTCTTTGAGAGAGGAAACCCCCTGCAACTTTTTATTATTCATTTCTGCATCATCACAAAAATACCTAGCAGTTTGTGTTGTACATTGTATGGATTCTCTACTGTTTGTTGAATGAAAGTAGCAAGGAAAAGAGCTAGTCATAATATCTGACTTTAAAATGTCATATATTAGTGATATGTAAGTTCTTAAGTGACATTATAATCTCATGCCCTCTGGCTCCCACAGTAATGGTGACTTGAGAGATCTGTTTGTGGCTTTCAACTTTTGGGCTGGTTCTCTGTAGTAAAAAAAAAAAAAAAAAAAAAAGTTTGTTATAATTATCTATTTCTATCCACAGAAAACTTCTGACATTGAATGAGTACGTTTTTTTGTTTTTGTTTTTGTTTTTTTTTCTCACACCAAAGACCATTGCTTCAACTCTTTAGACGCTAACTGGGTGTTCTACAATTTACTTCAATTCTACCACTAATTACCTGAAATTAACATTAGATCCCACCACTTAAGGATTCAGTCCCACAAAACTACCTCCACTACAGACACAGTTGCAAGTTCTGGGCCACCGGAATTCTGACCTTCTGACTATAAATCCAAAGGGTTCCCACAATTCCCTCTTCCGTTTCAATTGTTTTCTAGAACAGCCTAACAGAATTTAGAAAAATGCTTACATTTACCAGTTTATTATAAAAGATGAACATGACTCAATGGGTAAGGTACAGAAGCATCCTGAGCCGTAGGGCTTTCATCCCACAGAATCGGGGTGTGCCACCCTCCCTGAGCAAAGATATATTACCCAAACCAAAAGATCTCCAAACCTCATAATTTAGACATTTTATGAAGGTTTCAATATGTAGGCATGATGAATCATTAATTAACTCAATTTCTAGCTGTTCTCCCTTCCCTGGAGGTTGGGTGGAGTAGGACTGAATGTTCTTGGCTTCTGATCAAGCTTGGTCTTTCTTGGATCAGGCCCCATCTTTAAGCTATGTAAGGTCCCACCAACAGTTGCTTCATTAGAACAAAAAAGGATCCTATCACCCAAGTGATTTCTGTAGACTTTGGAGCTTTGTATCAGACACAAACAAACAAACAAACAAACAAACAAAAAACCATGCCTGTCATCACTACCATTTAGGAAATCCCAAGGGTTTTAAGAGTTCTGTATTAGGAACTGAAGTCAAAGATCAAATACAGATTTCTTATCATGCCCTATCCATATATTAGTCAATGCTAAATTTTTTAAGCAGTGAACCATGAATGTCTATAATGTGATCATTTCTTAAGGCCCATGACTGACACTGGTACTTTCTTGAATTTTTTACCCTAAACTCCTCAAATCTTCTGTATGTTCTGCTGAACACTATGCATTGAATCAGGCTGACCCATTCAAAGGCACACTAGCCATGTTCAAAATAATCCCTTAGGTATGTTCTTTCCAACAGCCTCCATTTCCCTGCACCAATTCAATGTAATCTTGATTTTTGATCTTTGGTTTGGTCTCCTTTCTCTGATACCATGCATAAAAATTTTCCTAGATAAAATTTATGGTTGGACCTCTAAATCTCTGGGTCAGAGTTTAAGCCACTCTTCAGTTCTTTCGGTTCTTTGGATAACCATAATATGTAACCCAATTTCTATCTATTCCTGGATCCATAGTTCAGCCAATGGGGACTGATACTCTTCTCAGGCCTATTCTAGCTCCTCAGGAAGAGGAATTAAATTCTCATGCTGCTTGTGTAGATAAACATCTTGAATCCTGTAATTAGCTTGATTCCACTGTTCTTTCTCACCATGGATTAAGCTCATTTCTGCCTTTGGACCTAAATCCTCACTTTTCCATCTTTTGCCTTTTATCTCCTTCAGGTTTTGTCAGCTTGAATGATAGATATCTGGCTTTTCTCTGTCAGAATATTTCATTTTCTGCTGTTCAAATTCTATGCCTTAACATACTATGGAACTATTTGGAAAACCAATTGACGCTAAATCCGGAAGGTTACCAAGTCAGAGTATGGTTAGCCAATCTTCCCAATAAAAACCTAATAAAAGATATGGAGAAGCCCGGTGCAGTGGTACACGCCTGTAAGCCCAGCAACTCGAGAGGCTGAGACAGGAGGATCACGAGTTCAAAGCCAGTCTCAGCAAAAAGCAAGTTGCTAAGCAACTCAGTTGAGACCCTGTCTCTAAATAAAATACAAAATAGGACTGAGTGTGGCTCAGTGGTAGAGTGTCCCTGAGTTCAATCCCTGGAATCTCCTCAAAAAAGAAAGTAAAAGATATGGAGTAACATTTACCATTTTACAAAAATATGAATATAAGGTTCTGCTCTAAAAAAGTGATTAACAGGGGCTGAGGATATAACTCAGTTGGTAGAGTGCTTGCCTTGTATGCACAAGGTCCTGGATTGAATCCCCAGCATTACAAAACAGAAAAACAAAACAAAACCAAAAAAGTGATTGACAAATAGAGAAAATAATGGAAGTCCAATGCTTTCTCTTTCCTCAGTTTAAGATTTTGATTCTCAGATTTAAAAACATCCTAGCAGGGAGTTTCCCTAGTTTGCCTTTGCATGAGATTCTGGGTACCACCAAAAAAATAAATAAATAAAAATAAAAAATATATATATATATATATATATATATATATATATATATATATATATATATATATTTTAGAAGTTATCTCCCTCATGACTTTGTAACATTGAGTCAAGTGTTAACATGAATGCTGTTTACACATCTTTGTTATCACTGGTCTCTCTCCAGGATTGCAGAAAATAGAAAAGAATTGAGTCAGTACGGTAGTTATTTATTTCTGTGAGGCTAGCACAAATTTATCCAAGTGCCAAAAGGTCTTTCAATTCCATGGGGCACCAGAACTAAGGTATCTGAATACTTACCTGAAGGATTACATCAATTAAGACAGACTTACTTAAAAGAAAAAAATAATAAATTCATCCAAGGGAATCTTTTAGTTTAAATTCCAGAATATAAGTGTGCCAGAGCATGTTACCATTCTTCAATATTAGATTTATAACCATATATACATCTATATCCATGTGTGTTTGTGTATATATATGTATGAATATTTCTTTATTGCCTAAGGGGAATGTTATATATCTTTCTCCACTGAATACATGCATATTTAGCTATGTTTATAGAAGAACAGAGAACATTTGGGCAGAAAAAAAGAAGGGTACTCAAGGGCAAGTGTGACTCTCTGACCTGAGATTTACAACCTCCCCTTGATGTGGAGACAGTTATGCACGTAAATCTTTTTGCACTGAGAAGTGAATCTATTCCCTATGCTCTGTGTTAGGTGGGGGGAAAGTGCTCAGCAAGAACAGATGTGGCCATTCGCTTAGTTGCCCAATGAAAACAAGTAATTGCCATGGCAACTAGAAAATACCATGTGGGACATGAACTGACCCCTAAGACTCAGGGTGCTTTACGCTTAGGAATTGCATATGTATACTTGCTTGTAATGTAGATTTCCTTCCTATGTGAGTGCTACAGTGTTGAAACAGTGATTTCTTTTTCTCTCGCTAATACCCTCTAGCTTTACTCCCATCTGAAACTGAACAAACTAGTCCTTGATGTCAGAACTAGAAAAGGTACTATTAAAAGATGTAAATAAATGTGGAACTACCATGAAAAGATGAAAGGACTCCTACTTACAAACAGCTTGAGGAATAAAAAGCACTGATTGTATTTGAGAGCATTTTAGCTGCCCTTCAAAATGGTTACACACTGACCCAAGCTGTATTTTTAATCATATTTATTTGATCCTTGTACCAACCATAAATTCTTTCAGCTGGAAAAGTAACAACAAAGCTGAATGAATAAAACGATTGCTGTAACTAATGGATGTGTGCGTATAATGCAGATATGCTAAAGGTAAAACTAAGTAATTAAGCGTTTACAGTGTTTAGTACTTTTCCAGTTACAGGAATTTGTTATAAGCATAGGAGACTCTAACAGGGTAATTACAGTGTAATTACTCTGAGGTTAATGTTCTCCATAATATGAACAATATCTGAAACTGAACTTTTGCATGTGGAAAACTGGTCAGGCTTGGCTAGAAAATTTCTCTGAGACCGAGAACAGTTTCCTGGGAGGTGAAACTGGTAAACTTCTGCAAGTTAGATTCTCTTTCATTTGGTTTCCCTACCACCTGCAGAGTGTGGCCCACAGGAAAAGGAGAATATGTGGTTAGTGAGCACATTTGCCCTTCTCCTTCCTTCTCCTTAGCTCACTAGTTTAAAGAGCCTATTTTTTTTTTATTGGTTGTTCAAAACATTACAAAGCTCATGACATATCATCTTCCATACATTTGATTCAAGTGGGTTATGAACTCCCCTATTTTAATTGTTGGTTCTTATCGGAAGTCTGAGTACGGACTGTCCAATGTCACTTAATTCTGAAAGGAAAAGAAACATGTTTGTTAGTAATACCATTAACTTTGATTCTGAAAAATAAAATCCATCTACTGTTTCTTGGAGTTATTTTGAGATTCAAGGGGGAGGGGAAAAAAGGGAGAGAATTGAACAACAGCAGAGGAGGTAGAGAGGGAAGATGGGAGGGGAGGGGAGGGGAGGGGGGATAGTAGGGGATAGGAATGGTAGCAGAATATAACAGTCACTAATATGCCATTATGTAAAAATGCGAGTGTGTAACCGATGTGATTCTGCAATTTGTATTTGGGGTAAAAATGGGAGTTCATAACCCAATTGAGTCAAATGTATGAAAGATGATATATCATGAGCTCTGTAATGTTTTGAACAATCAATAAAAAAAAAGAAACTGCCCTGAACTAGGAATGGACTTTAGTTCTAGCTGTATGCCCTGCATGGATAATGGGACCTTGGTTAACACATTCTCTGTAGTTTTGTATTGTGTAAAATAAGGAAAAGATAATCACTAAAGGCTCTTTCAGTCCTAAAATAGAGCAATTATCCAAAGTTAGTCTTTAATCAGCCATCAACTTTAAGAATTCAAAGCTTGCTGGGCACAGGGGCACATAAGTGTAATTTCAGCAACTTGGGAGGCTGAGACAGGAGGATCTTAAATTTAAACCAACCTCAGCAATTTAGCAAGACTCTAAGCAACATAGTGAGACTGTCTCAAAATAAAAAATAAAAGGGGCTGGGATGTGGCTTAGTGATTAAGCACTCCTGGGTTCAATCCCCAGTACCCCCCCCCAAAAAAAAGAATTCAGAGATCACTAATGTTACTCATCAAAGTGGTATAATAATCATAATATATTCTCAATAAGGTAATGGTTTCAAACAAATATTTCCTAGAAGTTAAAATATTACTCCTCAAGCTGAATGCCAAGTTGGAATTATGTCAAGAAGAATTGAAACAAGAATTATTGATATTATACTTTCAAAGTCAATGAGAAGAAACATCACAATCTACATATTTAATAATTAAAAACAAATCATATATAAAAATATCATAATTAAATTTAAAATGTAAGCAACATATTGAAAGATTTTGCAACATAGTACACAAAGATGTTGTATCTAGAATACATAAAGAATTCCTGCATGCATATAAATAAGAAACAGAAAAAAACACAAATAGGAAATTCACGAGAGAAAGTCTGAGTATCAGAAAAAGTACAACTAATATAATGAAATCTGTCACTCATCATGTTGAAAAATGCTAAATGTTTGACATATTACATATTGACTAATCAGTGAAGAAACTGAAATTTGTTCATAGCTGGTAGTATAATCACATTATTGAACACATTAATGGAATCTAGCAAAATTGAAAATATACATGCTAGATGGATCAACAATTTCCAAAATATCTACTCTAAAATACCACCTACATGTTACACAAAGACATGTATGTATATAAAATTGTTCACTGTAGTCTTCTTAATTAGCACAAAACAAGTTATCAGTTGGAACATGGATTTAAAATGTTCACTGTTTTTATAATCAGAAAATAATAGTCTCAACAAATACATAAGAATATAGTCATAACCAGGAATCGTGGCATACGCCTGTAATGCCAGCTGCTCAGGAGGTTGAGGCAGGAGACTCATGACTTCAAAGCCAGCCTCAGCAACTTGGTGAGGCCCTAAGCAATTTAGCAAGACCCTGTCCCTAAATAAAATATATAAAAGGGTGGGGGGTCTGGGGGATTTGGCTCAGTGGTTAAGCGCCCCTGGGTTTAATCCCCAATACCATAAATAAATACATAAATAATTAAAGCAATGTATACCACAGTAAACAGAGGTTACTGGTAAGATATGATGTTGTATCAGTCCAGTCCTGGATAATAATTACTCAGCCAAAGGAATAAAGGAGGTTAAATTGGGCAGATTTAAATTGTGATACAAAAGAAACTCTAGAAATATGTGACATTTCCATTGTTTCAGAAAAAATGGAGGAAAAAAATATTGTGATCCTGTGTGGGTATTAGAGTACTGAAACAGCACTGAATTTCTTGGACATTAAACCTTTCCAAAAATATCTGAATAACATCTCTTAAAAGATCAAGGAAAAAAAAAAAAAAAACTTGTACTTTGTTAACAATGATAAGGAGAGGGTAGGAGCACATTAGAGAATAGGTTTTCTTTCTTTCTCTCTCTCTCTCTTTCTTTCTTTCTTTCTTTTTTTAAGCTTTCTGGCTTTGAGAGCTTGCCCTCAAAAAATGATAACCATTAAGCAAGCAGAGAAGGCAGGTAGGGAAACCTAGTGACCAAGTTCTCAATGGGGCAAGATTTTTATTTTCCTGCTTATCGGAAACCAAACAAATAATCTCACTATTTTAAATGTTTTAATGTGTTTCTCTGAACAGGATCATTCCATTAACACTAAGTACAATGATCTATAAAGGAGCCTGTTTTCAAATGTGGGTCTTAAAAGAGTAGACATAAGGTCTCTTTAATTGAAGCCAGCCACTGCATGACAACAGGAACCAGGATAAAATCAGGGGAGGAAAAAGTGGTAAGATTAGAGCAAAACGGAAGGTGGGAAATAAAAATGAAATTCAGATCAAATAGAGAGATGGTTTGGATAAGGATCCAAACAGGAAGGAAAGAAGCAAAAGAATCTGGGGAAAGATGGGAGGAAAAGCCAACTAAACTGGATTTGTGGGAGTTTTAATTAAGGAAACTGACTTCTCTTAAATAGATGCAGCTAATAGTATTCAGGAGCAGCCCAATTCAGGTAATCACATTTGCAACAAAGAAATTTTTTTTTTTTTCCCCAAATTAGTTTCTGGATCCTGGGAGCCAGCAAGTTATTCTACATTCTGAAGAATGGCAAAGAAGGGATTTCATGGAAGGGAGGGGGGATGGGATTAGGAAAGACAGTAGAATGAATCAGAAATAACTTTTCTATATTCATATGTGACTACACGACCAGTGTAACTCCACATCATGTACAACCACAAGAATGGGATCCTAATTAGGATAAGCTATACTCCATGTATGTATAATATGTCAAAATATACTCTGTCATGTATATCTAAAAAGAACAAATAAAAAATACATTAAAACAAGAAAGCAGTAATTTCAATAAGACTTAAAATTTTGTCATGTATATCTAAAAAGAACAAGTTTTTGAAAAGACTTAAAATTCAGTTTAAACAGGCCCCTCATATAAAATGTAAGACAAGGGACTCAAGCAGAAATTTCTGCCAGGATCCCTTCATGCTTTCTTAACTACAAAATACACATCTTTCTAACACTCTTGAAGGGTTGGAGATGCAGCTCAGTTGGTAGAGTGCTGGCCTTGAAGGCACAACAAGGCCCTGGGTTCAATCCCCAGTACCACAAAAAAAAAAAAAAAAAATGTCTAACACTCTTGAAATTCAGATTTACTTGTGCTGGGTTTAAAGTAAGAATTAAATATAGTTGAAGTGACTCAAAAACTTTGGGGAATTCAGGAAACACTTTCTCAATGGAATGAGTATATTCTAGAAGTACTCGATCAGATATTAACAGAAAAAAGGTACATAGTGTTTGAATATTTTGACGAATATAAGAGGAAAAAATAAATAAAGAAAATATTTCCAGATATGGAAAGAACATTGAGGACGATTTTGCCTGTAACTCTTTATGAAGTATGATTCAACAAACTAATGGAGCATCCCCCAAACCCTCCCCCCAACAAATTCCTACTTTAATAATCATTGTTCTAAGAGAGTAATTTCCAAGCTTGAACCTGCATCACCATCACATGAAGAACTTCTTAAAACACAGACTCGTGGGCCCCACCCCAAAACATTCCAGCTCAAAATACGTAAGGTGGGATCAGAGAATCCATTAGCATGTGCTTCAGATTTAGTACCTTTCTTTGAGCACCACTGGTCTATAAGATGCACACTGTTAACCACTGTTAATTTTACAAATAGAAATTCTAAGAATTTTACCTAGATATTTTGACAGGATTTTGATTTCTGTGTCTGGCCTTATACTTTATGGTGGTGATGGTACAAGAAACCAGGGATACACCAAGGCAGGAAGGGCTACAAATATCAGAAAAAAAAAATATTTTTTTTCCTCATTGAAGGATATATCTCAATATTCCAATGCAAAAACAGCCCTCAGAGGTCAAGGGTATATTTCATTATTCACAAGACCCTACAGAAAGATCTTTACCAAAAATGATTAGAAATTGCTATGGTATATCATGGCACATGATCATCCAGGTATAAGAGGGTCAGATTCTAAGAATGAGTTTTGAGTTTACAGAGAATATTTCCAGTTCACACATTTTAAATTATTGTAGAAATAATGTGCCAGACTTTTCCAATATTAGTTCTAGTAAAACATGTTGAAAATACCAACTCCAGAGAAAAAACTAAATCACTTTCTATTCCAACAATTATAATTTATTAATCTGTGCGAAGACAGAGGACAAGAAATATGGAACGTCAGAAATGAAGGTCAAATGGGTAAGCAGGTAGATGTCCATTGCATCAAAGCTGTACTGCAAATATGTGCCCTTAGACATCCATCAGTGGTGCCTATATCTAATTTCTCCTTCTAACTAGATGGTCAGTCCCTGGAAAACAGAGACCAGTTCTAAGTTGTCTTTAATATTTTACCATGACCATTACTAAGTTCTGGTTTTGAGAAAAAAAAATCCTATTTGTGGAAAATAGGAAGATCTCTTTTATTCATTCAAATTCATAAAGTATATGTTACCTGGAGTACTACAGGTAATGCTATTTCCTGTGGCACAATATCAATCAAATTCTTAGCTGACTTGTTACCTCAGAGTTCTACTACTGAAACTTTTCTGGTAAAATGGGGGACAGGGTATTCATCCTCTAGTTTTATAATTCTCTGGTCTTAAACTATAATTATGGAATGGGTGAAAACACCAATGGACCCAAGTAAGATAAATAAGATAATCTAAATCCAAAAGTGTACACTCCTGTTTTAGTCAGGTTTTTGCTTCTGTGACTAAAAGACCTGACCAGAAAAAATTATAGAGGAGGAAATTTTTATTTAGGGGCTCACAGTTTCAGAGGTCTCAATCTGTAGACAGCAGGTTCCATTTTGGGGGGCTCCAGGTGAGGCTGAAGAGTGTGGCAGAGGGAAACAGCTCCCAGGATAATCAGAAAGCAGAGAGAGACTCCACTCACCAGATACAAACATATACCCCAAAGTCATGCCCTAATTCCCACCTACTCCAACCACATCCTACCACTTCAGTTACCACTGGATTAATCCCATCAGGAACAAATTCACTGATTGGGTTAAGGCTCTCACATCCACTCACTTCCCCTCCGAATCCTCTTGCATCCTCTCACATGTGAGCTTTTGGGGGGCACTTCACATGCAAACCATAACAGCTCCATGTCCCTTCTCCAACTGATACTTTCAGACCTTTGTACAACAATGGCGATTTCCAGTCAGTGGTGGACTGGGCCTGCCACTCATTGGCCCATGAGACTCCATTGTCAGCCTCTCTTGCTGTGTCAACTTCCTGTTACTGTGACAAAAATGCTTGAGAAAAACAATTTAAAGGAGGGAAGATTTATTTTGTTCATTATTTCAGAAGTTTCAGTTCAGAGTCACTTGGCTCCATCATGGTAGGCTGGTGGTGAGGCAGACCATCAGAGCAGGGAGAATGGGATGCAGCAAAATTGCTCACTTTCTGGTGGCCGGGGAGCACAGAGACAGAGGGAACAGAAGAGAGGGTGAGCAAGAGGCCTAGGGAAAACTACACCCTTCCAAGGCCTGTATGCCTCCAGTGACCTACTTCTTCCAACTAATCCCACCTACTAGCTTCCACTACTTCCCAAAAGGGCTACCATCTGGGGATAAAGCCTTCAACACATGAGCCTTGGGGGGACATTCCTGATCTAAACTGTGACATTTCTCCCTTCTGCATTCATATTGGAAGATGAAATTAGCCATGGGGATAATTCTTAGGGAACAGAATAGGAAAACCCAACCATGATCTCCTGTTTCCCGGAGAGCCGATTGGTAAGCATTTGTCCGCACAGTGGTGCTCCAGTTCAACAGTAAGACAGCAAGTGTCTAGGCTGACTGTCTAGAGTAGGCCATTCTTTCTAAACCATATTCCAAAGAGGCTGTAATATTTGTTGAAAATACACATACTCCAACTCATGTACTGCTGAGAACTGCCCATTCAGAGAGTTTCAAGAAACATGAAAAAAACACGCTCTTAAAGCATCTGTGGGATTCCACAAAGTGATGGTGGAATATCTACCTTTAAAATGTCAATATCAGGGCTTGGTTTCTAGCTCAGTGATAGAGAACTTGCCTAGCACATGCGAGGCACTGGGTTTAATCCTCATTTTTAAAAAAATGTTAATATCTTAATATCAGATGTTTGTTTTATGCAAGTAGCAACAACTTATCTTGAAATCACTTAATGAATAAACTTATGTTTACAGGAAAAACTTCATAGCAATACCAGCAATATGATCTTATTTTACATGATATAAAACTTCTTCAGATCCTTTGTTTTTCAATCTTTAAAACAAAGAAGAAAATCCCTGCTTTGTTTATCTTGAAATGTTATTGTAACCATCAAAAGAGATAATGGACACAAAAGTGCCAAATAAACTTAAATAACATGCCCATATGTAGTGTGCAAGACGTTTCTTGGAAGTAGGAAAGATAGCCATATGATTCTTCTTATCTATAATTCACGTTTTTTAAAATAACACTTGTATTCCTATAATGCAATTTTTTTTCTACTTTGGATACCCTTTGAATGTTTCCATTATTGTCATAGCAATATCATATACAATTTACATACGTTTTGAAGACATTAATGGAATCATCCTGGGTCAAAATAACAAAACATGAAAAAAAAATTACTGATCTAATATGTAGAGAGATAAGACACAGAAGAAATACATTAATGACAGAAGTTTACATTTTCACTTGAAAGTGAAATGCAAATGATAAAATTACCTATACTTTCCAGTATTTATTGTGTTTATTTTCTTCAAAGTTGCCTCAATTAAATGTACTAAGCCACTTACTTAACTTCCTAGTGCACTTCATTAAATTAACTCTAAAATGTCTTGTTAGAGGTAATTTAGACAAGAAAAAGCTCAATATTGTATTCATTAACATCCATTTATTCAGAGACTGTGGTAAATTTATCCATAGACTAACCCAGAATGTGTAGTAGAACTACAAAGACAAAGCATTAAATTGATTTGGGGATGAGGCAAATAAATTTGTTTTTAAAATCTGAATCACCTGGCAATTAGCATAAAATCTGGCTGTGGATATGACTTTTGCAATCAAAGGATTCTCAGTTCAATTTGCCAAAAGATGGCTTTGCCTGAGGCTCAGTATTTTGAATGTATATCTACATTCAAATGTAATTCAAATAATGAAAGTGTATGTTCTGTTTGAAACCACCATATGGCCTATTCTACACAAAAAATATAATCATGACAAGGAAGTTTCAGAAGTGAAGTAAACTCCTCTGATATTTCTAGCTCAAGACAGTTGCAATGAAGCCATCTACAGTTCTTCATATATCAGAGATACTAACCCTTTAGATGAGTTGTAAATAGTGACTTTTCTCCAGTTTATCATTTGTGCCTTTTTAGATGTGCCTTTTCTGTTTTTGCCATTGAAAAAGTATTGCTTTTTTTTTCATGTAGTAGACTGCCGATTTTTAAATATTACATCTGGATTTTGACTCAGAAGCCTCTTCTATCCCCACATTATTGAAAAACATACATCTGTTTCATTTTACTATTTGTATGTAGTTTAAATATTTAGGTCACTGATGCATTTGGATATTCCCCCCCTTATATATGATATGACACATGAAGCTTCATGTTTTCCAAAATGGATAGCCAGTTGTCTCAACATCATTGATTTAAAAGCCTATCTTTGCCCCAGCAATTGTTAGGCTATCTCCATCCCTTAATTTCCATATGTACTTTGGCCTGTTTCTGAAATTTCTATTCTCTGCTGGTCTGCTTATGGCTCAATTCTGTACTGTTTTACAGAGGTTATTTCACCTTTCTTATCTTGTGAGGATAATTCCTTATCATTTTCCTTTTTCATTGTCTTTCCAGCTATTCTTACATGATTATTTTTCCACATTAAATGTATTAAGTTTCCTGGCTACATAAAACTACTTTATTGGTACTTGAATTGTAAAAAATGTACAGATTATATTCAGGAGAATCGGCATCATATGAAGTTAACTAATCCTGTCAAAGAACAAGTGGATGGATTTCCTTTGTATAAACTCACATTTGTGGACTTTTAAGAATGTGTTCAACTTCTCTTTATAGCTTTTTTTTCCTGTTAAATTTACTTCTTTTATTTTCTTTAGAAATAGAAAACAGAGTTTTCACTACCATTTTTCCTTCTGATTGGTTATTTTTATCTATGAAGGGTACTGATTTTTATACGTTATATATTGCCACATGACTCATTTTTAAAATTTGACAGTATTATTGATTCTATGTGTACTATTATATCTTTTGCTAACAGAATATTTTTAACTTTCTTTCTAATTCATATGCTTTAATTGACCTATTTAACCGACTTGGACAAAATCTGTAGTACAGTGTTAATTACTAGAGAGGGTGGTGGAAATATTCACCTTACTCCTGATATATATATATGTGTGTGTATACACACACACACACACACACACACACATACACACACACACACACACACATATATATATATATATATACACATATATGTATATACACACATATACATATATACATATAAGTACATAAACATACACACATATGCATGTAAATATATATATATACACACACACACACACACACACACACACACACATATATGGATTTAATTATCATTGTTGAATTTGCTTCAAAAAATGCTGGGATAATCGGGCATGGTGGCAAGCACCTGTAATCCCACTGGTTTGTGAGGCTGAGACAGGAGAACTGCAAGTTCGAAACTAGCCTCAGCAATTTAGCAAGGGGATGTGGTTCAGTGCTTAAGTGCCCTTGGTTTCAATCTCTGGTACCAAAAAAAAAAAAAAAAAAAAAAAAAATGCTGGGACATTTCAAAACACTCGGTATAGCACTGTGATTATCTGTTCTTTAGAGATTTAGAGATTTAGTAGATTTCCTCTGGAAAACTAACTGGACTTGGTGCCTAATTGTTCAAAATTTCCTTTAAAAACTTTAACTTCTTCTTCTAAAGACATTAATGTGTTTAAGTTTTCTATCTCTAATTGGACCAGTTTTGATAAAAAGTCATCTTCTTATCAATGTATTAATTTCAACTAGGTTAAGTCTATTTACAGAGTTCTTCAAAGTAGCCTTCCAATAGTTCTTCCAGTATTCTTTGAATGTTTCTTCTGTTTCAATATGTTACCCTCATGTCATCTCTTACTTTGTCTATGTTCTCTATTGTTAGTATCTTAGTTAGAATTTGAGTTTTTTTTTTTCAAAGAACCAGTCTTTTATTTATTATTAGAGCTATCAATTTTATGGGCTTTACCTCATCACTTTCTGCTTTTATTCTTATTATTTCTACATTGTATTATTTATTTTGGTGTGCTTTATTCTTAATTTTCCAGTTTGATTTTTGGTTGGAGATTTAATGCACTTATTTTAACCTTTAAGTTTTCCTGATTTTTTTTTCTTTGTACCAGGGATTTAACTCAGGGGTACTTAACCACTAAGCCACATCCCCAGCCCTTTTTTATATTTTATTTAGAAACAAGGTCTCCCTGAATTGCTTAGTACCTTGCTGTTGCTGAGGCTGGCTTTGAACTCATGATCCTCCTGCCTCAGCCTCCCAAGTCATTGAGACTTGTGCACCACTGTGCCTGGCCCTTCTGTGATTTTAAGGTTTTATTTTCAATGTTTCCCAGAAGGTCTGCTATATAGTATTTCCATTTTCATAATTTAAAAAGATAATTCTGTAATATTGAGTTTTATTTCCCCTTTCACCCAGAAGTTGTTTCATACAGGTTTTTAAATTTCCAGAAATAAAATCTCTTTTGTGTTTTCGGTTATTACTAATATATAGCTTTATTGCATGGTGATCTTGAGTGTTATTTAACACTTCCTTATGAAAATGAATGACATATATTTGTTGACCTACTATATGATTGACTTTTAAAAAACTTTTAGCTAGTTTGAGTAATTTTATTCTCCATTTTTTATGGTATGATATACATGTGATGTACCAATTAATTGTGTTGTACAGTTCTTCTGTATATTGATATATTGTATTCCTGTGTCATGAGTAATATGTTTAAAATCTCCTATTATTAGTATAGTATTTATTTGTCTCCCCATTTTCTTTTTCTTAAAGGTGGATCTTATGTTATTTGAACTATAAGTACTCCTGAAAGTTTTGTTTATATTATAAAGTATAGCCTTCAGAAGTAAAATGTGTCCTCCTTTGTCATTGTTGAGTGTTGTTTTTTGGGGGGTGGATGGGATCAGGTACCAGGGACTAAACTCAGGGGCACTCAACCACTGAGCCACATCCCCAGCTCAATTTTTGTATTTCATTAGAGACAGAATCTCACTGAATTACTTAGCGCCTGGCCTTTGCTGAGGCTGGCTTTGAACCTGTCTCAGCCTTCCAAGCTGCTGGGATTACAGGTGTGTGCCACTGCCCCCAGACTGTTGAGTGTTTTTTTTAACTTGAATTCTACTTGACCCCACACCAGCAGGGAAGGCAAGGGGGACTTTATTACTAGTCACAGTGAAGGTCCAGGCTCCCAAGTGATCTTTATTGACACTGCAGAGGTGGGGAACCTCAGTTACACCTGGCATGGATTAGGTCCCAGATCTCCACACAGCCTTTTCTTTTCTTTTCTTTTTATCCCCTGGGGGCAGGGGAGCAGGGGTTGTGGATATCATGGATTGAATTCAGGGCCACTTGACCACTGAGTGATATCCCCAGCCCTATTTTGTATTTTATTTAGAGAAAGGGTCTCACTGAGTTGCTTAACACCTCATCTTTGCTGAGGCTGGCTTTGAACTCTTCATCTTATTGTTTTAGCCATCTGAGCTGCTGGATTACAGGCATGCGCCACAGCGCTGGCCACTCAGCCTTTTCCCACAGGACACTGCCTTTGTAACCCAAAGCTTGGTCCTCATCCAACGCGCCAATCCAAGGAAGACACGGTCTTGAGGAAACGGAAAAGGAAGGTTTATTGCTTTGCTAGCAAAGGAGAAACATGGACTTCTGTCCCAAAGGTTGATATTCTTTCTACCCATCACCAGAACAGGGCTTTTAAAAGAGGTGATTGGTTTTATTTTTTTATTTTATTTTATTTTTTTTTTTTGAGAGAGAGAGGTAGAGAGAGGTAGAGACAGAGAGAATTTCAATATTTATTTTTTAGTTATCGGCGGGCACAACATCTTTGTTTGTATGTGGTGCTAAGGATCGAACCCAGGCCGCACGCATGCCAGGCGAGCGTGCTACCACTTGAGCCACATCCCCAGCCCGGTGATTGGTTTTAAAAGAGGTGATTCAGAAAAAATGAAATTAAGGAGGGTGGATCAGGAAGAAGTTCATGGAAAAGAAGATCAGGGAGGTTAGGAAAAAGAAGATTGGGAAAAAGAAAAAAAAACTTAGTCAAATATCAAGTGAACCCTTTAAGCTTGAGGGTGTAAAGAAAGAAACAAAAGAAGGAAATAAAGAGTTGAGAGGCAGCTCAACAGCGACACAGGTTTACTCAAGACAAACCCAAGGAGGGGGCCAGTAGAGAAGGAAACCCATCGTTCCCTTACAACCTGGGGTAGATGTCTGTGAGTAAGGCAGGGGAATTTTTGTGGTTAGGCCATTGTTAGAGGTCGTCAGTGAAGGGCAGAGACCCTTTTTTTTTTTTTTTTCCAGAGTATGTGGTTGGTGCATCACAGTTATTGTCTAAAAGTATTTGTGTCTTGCTTGGCTGGCACTTTTCTGGTCATTTGGCTCAAGAGAACAGGCCATTGTGAGGCTTTATAAATATTGGCAAGTTAATATTTATTTCCAGCTCCTCCATACAAAATCTCACCTATAATTTGGGACATAATGCATCCTTCTTTTGCAGAGCCTGGGACTCCACTACTGTCTGGGATGTATGAAGCAAAGAACAAATAACAGGAGAGATCTGCTGCGCCAGGTGTCCCTGACTCAGTCAGGCTAGGTGGGGATCCATAGCAGCCCCCTAGCAGCCACCAATCAGCATGAGACAGGGAAATACCTGGGATGCCAGATGACCCTCCCAGTAGTTTATGGTGGTTGATAACACATTGGGAAACCATGTAGTTCAGCGCGTATACCCACCCCTCTTGGTTTAAACCAATCAGTTCAAATGAATACCCCTTTTGTACTGACCAATCACCCCTACCCAACTTGTTCCCGCCAGTGATTGTACTAATCATGTTTTAGAGTTGTTATTTGGTTTTCCTGCGGTGTGTGATGATTTGCTAAGAGATGCTATGATGTATGTGGGGATCCCTGCCTTCTCCAAAGAATGTATAAAACTGCTGCAAACCCTGGGCTGGGGCCTCTCAGCGTCACCAGTTGCTGTGTGTGTGCGCGTGGAGGACCGAGCTAGCTCCAAATAAACATCTCTTTGCTGCTTTACATCGATCTTGGTCTCTGGTGGTCTTTTGGGGGTCCTGAATTCAAGAATAACAAGTGCCCCTGAGTTCAATCCCTGTTATTCTCCCCCAAAAAAGCCAAATATATAAATATTTGATGTTAGATATTTGTTCTCTTCATTCATCGAATATTGAGCATTTTTTTTTCCTTTGGTACTGGGGGAATGAATCCAGGGGTGCTTAAAAACTAAGCCACATCCGCAGTCCTTTTATATTTTATTTAAAGACAGGTTCTCACTGAGTTGCTTAGGGTTTCACTAAATTACTGAGGCTGGCTTTGAACTCATGATCCTCCTGCCACAGGTTCCTGAGCCACTGGGATTACATGAGGGCACCACCATGCCTGGTGAATATTGAGCTCTTAAAAATAGAATAATAGTGACCCGTTATTAAGTACTTTGTGTTTGTCAAACACTGTGTTAAGAACTTTAGAAATAATATTTTTAATCTGGATAGGGAATCTGTAGGGCAGAGACTATTATCCTTACTTTACATTTAAGGAAACTGAGGCTCACAACAGCTTTTCCCCCTCCTTAATCTTCTCTTCCACAGAGAGCGAATGGTGGCATTTGGGGATCAGAATCTAAAGTCATTTTTATTCACTATCTCTGTAATTGCCTTTAGGAAATCATAGTCTAGTGGATACAGATATGCATATAAACTGGCTTGACAGTTCCATTGAAATATAAAGCTTGACTGAGTTAGTAGCTTTCACCATAATACTTGACAATCTTACAAAGTGTTAGTGCAATTACAGTCATGTTGTGATTAATCTCTTTCTTGGCGCTTTCCCTCACATACTATGGGTCTGTTCATATTCACAGCCAATCCTGACTAAGGAAAGGGGTATAAAGCACCTCCTCTGTTATAACATCCAATGGGGATTAGAATAGTCCAACTCATGCTTGCAATTGTTCCTGACATTTAGGTTCTTATCCCCAATGCCAATTCAACAACAAGGACATAATTTTCAGAAAAAAAGTAAACTAAGTTTTATTGCTTTGATAGCAAAGGAGAAAAACAGGAAACTCCTATCCCAAAGGCTGTGATTCTGCCTATTAGCAGGAAAAGAGGGATTTTTAAAGAGAGATTCAAAGGCTACATTCCAGATGTGCCTGTTGGGTGGTAATTCATGTGTTAATTTGGGAGATATCTTAGATCTTCTGGAGTCAGCCTCCAAATCTGCATTTCTCCATTCCTATGATGGGTGTATATGCTCAAGGACAGATAACTATCTAGGATAGGGAGGAAAGGGAATCCTGTTTCCTCTGAGATTAGGGAAAGAAAGATTAGGGAGTAGAGAGATTGATGAAGGGGAGGGAGAGAGGAAGAGAAAAATATACATCCATTTTAAAAATAAGCCGCACTGGCAGAGCTGCAAGGGTTATATTCAAAGCATAAAGTGCACATGTTACAGGATCTAAGGGCCCATCACAGACACTGGGCTCCTTCATGCTCTCCTGCTATTCTCCAATCAGACTTCTCCACTGTGGGCTAAAGGCTCATTAAATATTGCCAGGCAAGCACCACTTGCATACCTGGCTCCTGGTTTCAGATTCCCAATTCTTGAACCTTGTGGCACAATATCCTAAGGTGGCATGAATGACAATTCCTGTGAATGACAATCCCCATTCTTTCTTGCCAGATGCTCAGGAGACTGAGATGGAAGGACTTCAAATTCGAAACAGTCTCCGCAACTTGGTAAGGCCCTAAGGAACTTATCCAGACCCTGTCTCAAATATACAATAAAAATGATGGGGGGGGGAGGCCTCTGAGGATGTGGCTCAAGTGGTAGCGCGCTCGCCTGGCATGCGTGCGGCCTGGGTTCGATCCTCAGCACCACATACAAACAAAGATGTTGTGTCCGTCGAAAACTAAAAAATAAATATTAAAATTCTCTCTCTTTAAAAAAAAAAATGATGGGGATGTGGCTTAGTGGTTAAGGGCCCCTGGGTTCAATCTCTGGTACAAAAAAAAAAAAAAGAACAACAACAAAGTTGGCTTAAAGATTATTTGTATGATGCTTTTAACAAAAATTAATTTGTTCTAACTTGCAATCTTTTTTATAGTAATGCATGGCTCTCAGCAGTATGTTATCTACAGGTGCATATATGTGTGTGTGTGTGTGTGTATGTATGTATATATATATGTGTGTGTGTGTGTGTGTGTGTGTGTATATATATATATATATTATATATATTCTTTATATATATATATATATTTATATATATATATATTTATATATATATATTCTTTATGTAGATATATCATTTTAAAAGCAATTGAGAAAAAGAAGTTGCTTTTTCCAAGATGTAAGGGTCCCGCGAATGTCAGAGGAAGAGACCACCAAGAGACTGACTCATGCAATCAGCAGAAGGGGTTTATTGAGGATCCAATCCAGCGCCCCGGGGCTCTGTGCTCACTCAAGAGGGGAGAAAAGCCCAGAGCCCAGAGCTGAGGTTAAGCAGTGCTTAAGTACACTTTTTGAGGAGGGCGGGGGCTTTGCATACATCAGAACAAATCATCATGAGGCTCGGGAAAATTGAACAACAACTCTGAGACATGATTAGCACATTCATTGGTGGGAACAGGTCTGGCAGGGGTGATTGGTCATTCCTACAGCGGGGTGCACATTCAAACTGATTGGTCTGGGCCCTGAAGTGTGTCCGTGCTGGACTGCACGATTTCTGGGAGGGGGTTGTTTTTAGCTTCTACATGAATTGCAGGTTCCAGGAAAACAGAACTTAATTTCACTTCAGGAAATTGCAACTTAACAGAACTTTAAAAACTTCACAGAACTTGAAACAAATCTTAATCTTATCCTTTACATTTTAACTTAGGCTTTGTAGTTTAAAAACTTTACCCTTTCAAAGAGTCTTGTAGAGTAAACGAAGACATAAAAATGTATATTTGAAATGTTACTACCATCATTAAATTTTTGTTGCTATAATAATTATTTCAATTTTATAGAAAATATTTTCATCTTTAGCCAAATTTTAAAAATTGGAAACTATAACAGGTTATTTTGCAAATGAAGAATTTCAGAAATTTCTTTTTAACCAATTTGCTAAAGTTATTTATATCCAACATCTTTCAATTAATTTGCTAAAACAATTAATTGACATTGGAGAAGACAAATGTTTTATCTAAGCTTCAACAAAAACCCTTGCATTTTTGATGAGCATAGTTTGAAAAACAGACATCATGATTTAGTAAGGGCCTCAATGAAAGTTTTCTGCCATTGTGAAATGGCAACTTTGTTTATGCAACTTTGTAAAATACCTTTTCTATCTGTACTATCCATTAGAAGCAAAACTTGAAGTTCAATTTAGAACAAAATAGCTTTAGTTCTTATTTAGTTAATTAATTTAGAATTACGCTAGCCTTCACAAAAATATTTTATTTACAGGGCTCTCACAGAAATCTAATATTAACTGGTATTTTAATGAGAATAAAATATTTGGTATTGTTTCTAAATTGAGCAAAATGAAAAATAATAATTCTTTCTAAATTTTATAAATTTTTTAATGTTTGATAAGTTATAAACTCGCTACTGTGCTAATATAGTATATAGTAGCATGCAGATCATATAAGGAGTTTTAACTCATCATTTTAACTCTTTGGAATGTGTGCTTAGGAAAGTATGTTGTAACACCAATACCTTTGACACTGTTGCTGCCTTCTACATTCTCTCTGAGACTAATCATACGCTGGAACTCCACACCAATGTGAAGAGGGGGCAAACAAGGACCCCTCACCACAAACTCAAAACTTAAAGCTAGGCCATGAACACAAACACACAAATATTCTCACATTGAACAAGTGCAAAAGAAGTTCTATTGACAATAATATTGAATCTAGGTGTTACTGAAAGCTCTGTTGTGGTCCCTGGTGCCAATCCAGCTTTGAGAAAAAGGAAAAGGAAGGTTTGTTGACTTGCAAGCAAAGGAGAAACAAGGGATCTCCTGTCCCTGAGGCTGTGATTCACCCCATCAGCAGGAACAGGAGGCTTTTAAAAGTGTTCTCCATCTGAGTTGTAATTCACTTGTTAATTTGAGAGAAAGTCATTTCTGAGATCTGGTACCATCTCCCACGTACTTTTATCCAGTGGTAGGTGTGTGCTCAAGACAAATCTGCCTAGGATGGGGAAGAAAGGTAATCCTATTTCCCCAGAGATTAGGGAGGGGGGAAGATTAGGGAGGAGCAGGGAGAGAGGAAGAGAAAGAAATATGTCCATTTTAAAATAACTGTCAGGGGCAGAGCTGCAAAGGCTATATTTGAAGCATAAAGTAGACCAACATTACACACACACACACACACACACACACACACACACTAATTACACTGTTGAGTAATTACACTACTCTAATTACAACTACAGCACCAGCAGAGTATTCACTAAGTAAGAAATGTTTTAAAATTTCTGTTTTACTATAAGATTATCTGTTTTACTATGACATAGTTTTAATACATTAGCTATTCTAACATGGAATTTATTCATGGTGGATATATTCTCTAGTTTCTATTCATATTCATTTTATTTTAATATTTTCTTTATCAATTTGTATACAGGAGCCCAGATTTTTTTTTTAAAAAAAATGAAAAACTCAAAAGGGTTGATGTTGAATGAAAAAATAAAAAAGATGCTGAATACTGGTTTACCATGGGAACCATCCAGAACACAAAAATGTACACAGATTTTCAAAACACCCTTTCAAATCTTCAGTGCCATTAAAGGTGAATTTCATAGGTTTCCCCTCTTTGTACATATGCATAAACTGAGAATAGAAGCTATTCCCAGTAAGGAGGCTTCTATACATATATCAAAGGATTTTGATGACATTATAGTAACCAGTAGAGTGGAGCTGGGGCAGTGTATGATGATTTTAGAATCTCCAGACACTTACTTCTTATTATAAAATATTAATGAAACAGCTGACATGCTAACAAATAATAAAGGAGCATATCTTATAGGAAAGAAATTTTGTAGCAATGATTTCGACTCCAAATTGGGTTTTATGAAATCATAGTTATGGATATGCCTATGTCAGCTTTTTGTTAGTTGTATATTTAATTAAGAGATGCAAGGCTTTCATTGACAGACATCAATGTAGCCTCTTTCATTAGTCAATGCTTATCAGAGCTGTGAGGCAGGGCAGAGCATGGGTTGATACTGCTATTTTTACTTACCTTTAAATAGAAGTGACTTGGGGCTGGGGATGTGGCTCAAGCTGTAGCACGCTCACCTGGCATGCATGTGGCCCGGGTTCGATCCTCAGCACCACATACAAACAAAGATGTTGTGTTAGCCAAAAACTAAAAATAAATAAATAAATATAAAAAATAAATAAATAGAAGTGACTTATTTTGTGTGGACAAGTGTGGGTGGATTTTTGTTTTACTAGTAGATATTTTTGACCTGAAATAATAATAATAATAATAATAATAATAATTATTATTATTATTATTATTTTATTTTCCTTCTTTTCTTTTTTTGGAAGCAGGGACAAAATGCTGGGGCACTTAACCACTGAGCCACACACCCCCACCCATTTTATTTTTTATTATGAGACAAGTTCTCACTAAGTTGCTTAGGGCCTTTCTGAATTGCTGAGGTTGGCTTTGAACATGCGATTTTCTGCTTCAGCCTCCAGAGTTTTGGGGATCACAGGGATGTGCCACCACAACCAGCTTGACTTGAAATTCTTGACTGAAGCAGGAAATGCAAGGTATGGTATTTTTATCAGGAAAGGAAAATAAAAATACCTGATTGTGATCACAAACACTTTTATCCTACCCAGGGTGCAGTAGCACAAATTACAAGAAGATGACTCCTAAGTAATGGGAGCTACAAAGTGCTGGAAAAGTACTGCCACAGAAGGTTTTTTTTTTTTATCCTTCCTTCCTTCCTTCCTTCCTTCCTTCCTTCCTTCCTTCCTTCCTTTCTTTCTTTCTTTCTTTCTTTCTTTCCCTTTTGTTCTTCATGGCACTCTTTGCCATTTGCCAGAGCTCCAGGAATGGGTATGATGAGCTGAGTACCAAAAGTCGCCTACTGTCTGCTGTATACCTGGAAAAAAAAACTTATCTCAGGTATATTCAAAACTATTCTGGATACTAATTCAGCACAGTTTTACCTATGTCCTGGTTGTTGTGATTGCTCTTCTTCTTCTTCTTCTCCTTTTTTTTTTTTCTGTGTGTGTGTGTGTGTGTGTGTGTGTGTGTATAAACAGGGCAATAAAGACCAGTAATTTTCACAGGGTTTCCTTTGTGGTTCTGGGTCTTGCCTAAGTTAGTTAGAATATTTTCTCTTTGTAAACAGGATATGCATCTGGAAACAAACAGGCAGAGGCATAAGTCTGGAGAACTCCCATCACACAGAGGCACATGTGTCCAAAACATTATGTTTAAATGAATCCAAATTGTTTTCTAAGATTTGACTTCAAAGTTGACCTCATTAGCACAATGATCTGAACACAAGAATTAACTACACACATATATTAAATAATAATATCTCCAGTGATCTCTGAAGGCGTTTTGATGGAGAAAAAATGGTTTCAACAAACAGTGCTAGAACAATTAGATATGAACATACAAATAAATAAATAAATAAATAGACCTAAACCTTATGCTTTTCACAAAACTTAATTCAAAATGGGTCATGGAACAGAATGTAAAATACAAAATTATAAAACATCAGAAGAAAACACGGAGGATATGTATGTGAATTTGATGATGAAGTTTTAGCTACAACACAAAGAACAGAGCCCGAAAAGAAGAAGAATTAAAAAAAAAAAAAAAAAAAAAGCAGTGCCAGGCTTGGTGGTACGCACCTGTAATCCCAGCAACTCTGTTAGATAAAGCAGGAGAATCTCAAGTTCAAAATCAACCTGAACAATTCATTGAGGCCCTAAGCAACTTAGCAAGATCTCATCTCAAAATAAAAAATAAAAAAGGGCTGAGGATGTGGCTCAGTGGCTAAGCACCCCTGGGTTCAATCCCTAGTACAAGAAAAAAGAAAAGAAGAAACAGGGAGTTAGATTTAATTAAATGTAAAATTTCTGCTCTGAAAAGGATTCTATTAAGAAGACAAAAGTCAAGCCACAGTGTAGGAAACACTATTTGCAAAACACACATGTGACAAGGACTTACACTCAAAGTATGTAAAAAAAAAAAAAAAAAAAAAAAAAAAAAAAAAAAAAAAATTCTTAAAATTCAACAAGAAAAAAAAAAAAGAAAATTGGACAAAAGATTTGCATCAACTTAACAGTTAGTCAAAGATCACATACAGATGGCAAATAAGCATATAAAAGTGTTCAGCATCATTATGAAAATGCAAATTTAAACAATGAGATACCAGGACACATCTATTTTGATGCCTAAAACCCAGAAAAACTGACAGTACCAATTGCTGGCAAAGATGCAAAATACATAGGGATTTTCATTCATGACTAGAACAAATGTGAAATTATACAGAATTCTTGGAAGACAGTTGGGCAGTGTCTTACAAAGAGAAAAGGTACTTTTGCCATATGCTCCAACAATAACATTTCTAAGTATTTACCCAAATGAGTTGGAAATTTATGTTCAGACAATAATATAATGTTTATAGCAGTGTTATTTATTCATAATTGCCCCAAATTAAGCAATCGAAATGCCACTCAACAGATGAATAAAGAAACAGTGGTACATTCTTACAATGGAATATTATTCAGCAATAAAAAGGAACGTTTCAAACCAAGAGAATATATGGATGAAATGCAAATGCATATTGCTCAGTGAATGAAGCCAGTGTGAATAAGTTAAATACCATATGATTCCAATTATAGGACATTCTGAAAAAGGGGAAAAGTATAAAGACTGTAAACAGATAACTAACTTGTTGTCAGGGATCTGGGGAGGGACTGGTTTGAATTATATGAGGCATAGTGGATTTTTAGGGCAGTGAAACTTCTAGGTATGATATTACATTGGTGGATACATAACAGTATAGAACATCCATGAAGAATGCAAACTGTGACAAAGGGATTGACCGCATCCTTGAGGGTATAGAGGGAAACATTGTTGACTTAGTTGACTTTTTTTTTTTTATTAAATCTAATTAACTTTGAAAATGAGTGGAATTTATAAGACTAAAAAGAAAAAAAAATCTATACATAAGGACTGTGGTCTACTATTTCACTTGTTTTTCTCCCCTCCCCCTTATGGATATTATTTAACAATTTTGGCATAACTATGGGGGAATAATGGACTTGAACAATTAGGTAATTAGATAGAAGACAATGAGAGCATTCATTTTATTGTTATAGAAAAGTTTACAAAGAAGCAAGGAGAGGAGGCTAGAAGGATCTACTTGATAATGAATCAGAATTAGAGACATCACTGAGAGCTCATATTTTTACTTAGTAAAAATACAGATTATTACTTTCCAAAATATGAACAAGTATCTGAATGTATAGACTTTAATTTGTATTCAAGCATATATTTCTCTGCTTTGTCAGCTTAGAAGAACTAAAAATAAGGAACCAGTACACCTAGCATTCAGATCATAGTTTCTAGTACCCTCCACCAGTTAAAGAAATAGAACTCCTTAGAGAAAAGCTGATTTTAGGACTGGGTCAGGACATATACAGGACAGGCCTGGCCCTGGAGCATCTTGTACAGAAGTGCTCAAAAAATAAATAACAAAAACAAAATACGACGACAGAGACACAATAGCATTCAAAGGAGTCCTTAATCACCCAAACTGGAAAACTGAACTACCAAAATCAATAATATTTTATTGGATTGTACAAAGTATAAGAAAAAATATCCATGACTCCATAGTGATATTAATAATTTACTGAACAAAGACAACAGGAGAATAAACACATTTCTTAGGCAGAAGAATACAAAAAAATTTATGTACATTCTGCACTTCTCAAGTGTTGCTATAAGTAGTGACTCTCTTCCAGAAAGTTCAGTGTGGAAAGAGATGGAAGGAAAAGAACTTTACCAAGGGAAAACCGGACAAACACGACCTGAAGGTTTACATCGGCAGTGATAAATCTTGCTCACAGTTTGCACTATGGATGTCACATGATAAAAAATGGCAACTGGTCTTCCCCCGCAAAGCCATGAACTCATTCTAGTCATGAGAAAACCATGAGACAAATGCCAAGAGAAGGGGCATCCTACAAAATACTCGAAAATGTGTCTGACCAGTACTCTTCAAAACTGTGAAAGTCACCCAAAACAAAGAAAATCTGAGAAATGGTCACGACTCAGGCACAGACATGAAAGAGACACAGTAACGCTATGTCATACAGGATTCTTTATGGAATCCAGGGACAAAAAAAAAATAGACATTGACTACAAAACAATGGTAATATGGACAAAGGAAGCACTTTAGTTAATAACAATGTGTCAGTATTAAGTAATCAATGTGACAAACACACCACAACAAGGTAAGATTAATTATGTGAGACTCTGGATCAGGGTAACTGAGAACACTGTATATCTTTGTATATTTTCTATAAATTGAAAACTATTCTAGAATGTAAATTTTATTAAATAATAATTATCTCAAAGTTTCTAAGGAAATCAAGGACATGCTGGATTTGTTTTTCTAAGTAAACACAATTATTCACACACAAGAAGAAAACAAAGAGTATCCTTTTACAAACATTAGTGGCAAAAAATGTTAATAATATAACTCAAGCTTTTTATGTAGCATCAATATTTAGAAAGAATAACACACATAAAAATCCAAAGCTTTATTTTCACTCTTTAGCAAAAGTGAACTAATCTATAATAGAAGAAATGTATACTATTGTGGCGTGGTGTGCTTTCTTTGAGTAGGTTAAAGTCAGCGACTTTGACTCATATCGCCAAGGTTTCATCTCAGCATTGTCATTTGCAAGTTGTGTGACATTCTGTAACTTACTTCATTCTCAGCCTAGCTTCTTCATTGGTACAAAAGAAGTAATAATGGTCCATAACTCATAAATGTTTTAGTTAATTCTTCTTTTCCACATTTTCATAGGGTATTGTGGTTGGACATATTAACGGGATTTGTTATTATGTATTCATACATGAACACAATATAACAATATAATTGGATAAATATCTCTCCCCAGCTCTTCCCCTTCACTTTATGCTTCCTACCCTTTGTTCCCTTTCTACTACTGATCTCCCTTTGATTTTTAGGAGATTCGCCCAACAATGGTTTTTCCTTTTTCTTTTGTAGCTTCCACATATGAGAGGAAACAAAGGACCTTCTACTTATGATATTTTCATAGGTAACAAGTAAACAAAGTATCAGTGCTATAATAAGTGATTAACAAATGTTAGTTATTTTGAAAATTGGCAAAACCTGAGGAACCACCCATTTCTACCTAATTGTTGTCCTTAAAATGGACAAATATTTGACTTTTTTGGTACAGAAAAACAAGTCAATAGAATTTCTTAATGTACAGCCTTGCCAATTTAAAAGGTAGAAAATTCCTATTGATCATTCAGATATTGCGAGGGACAAGTCTAATTGCATCTCTTCTTTCCTTCACTCCTTTCTTTTTCACCTGTTCCTTTTCTATTCTTGCCCCATTTAAAGGTAGGAATGACAGGGATTATAAAAAAAAAAAGTACAAGGATAAATGGAGGGATCACAGTGGAGTGTTCTGGCTTGAGATGGTTGAACTCAATTGGACTAGAGTGAGAATTATATTAGCTTGAGAGGTGGTATATAATCAATTATTTCTAACCAAATGTAATGCTGTTCAGAGACACGTTGTCTAAGCAAACTAAGTGAGTACAATAAATGCTGTCCTTGCTGCTTAGAAATGCACGTATTAGTTCATTTGACATTGACAGACACCTAGTGGGCACCATGTCCTGGGTTAATTACAGTAATGCAGTGCTGCCAAAAAAGACATAGTTCCCTTCCTTAGAAAGTATCCAGTCAGTAGGGAGCATACTGAAGGATGATTATTAAACAAAAGGGACATTTGAAGAAATAATGAATGAATGGACAAAGAAAATGTGGTATATATGCACAATGGCATATTACTCAGCCATAGAGGAGAATGAAATTATGGCATTTGCCAGAAAATGGGTGGAACTGGAGAATATCATGCTAAGTGAAATAAGCCAATCCTCAAAACCCAAAGACCAAATGTTTTCTCAGCTATGTGGAGCTAATTCACAATAAGAAAGGGGGAATTAGGGAAGAATAGAAGAACTTGGATCAGACAAAAGGGAATGAAGGAAAGGGAGAGGGAATGGGACTAGGAAAGATAGTAGAATGAATGGGACATTACTATCCTATGTGCATATATGATTACTCCACCAGTGTAACTCTATATTATGTACAACTGGAAGAATGAGAAGTTATACACCATATATGTATAATACACCAAAATACATTCTGCTATCATGCATAACTAATTAGAACTAATTAGAACTAATTAGAACAAATTTAATTTTTTTAAAGAAGTAATGGAAAAAGCATTTCCAAGTGAGAGGATAGTGAAAGCATGGGGACTGGGTAAGGATGGCTTATTAGAAACTTCATCCCCCTCTATGTGGGATAGAAATTGATAAGCTAATTTTAACCTTTATATGAATAGCTGTAGCAATTACAAAAAGGAGGAGGAGGAGGAGGAGGAAAGAAAAGGAAGAAGAAGAAAGTTGGAGATTTTACTCTAGATGTTTTCAAAATTTGGAATGTGCTACAGTAGTCAGAACAGGACAATATTGGTATAAGGACAAACAACATGTATCAATTAATAGTCCAGAAAAGGTCATATAATCATATATGTGCCAAGATGTTTCAATAGGGGAAAGGGTAACCTCTACAACAAAGGTTTTGGAAAACAAATGCATATTCATATGTCAGAAAAGATAAAGCTGATATTTTTACCTCACATGGTCTACAAAATCCACGCCATAACTCAAAATTAATCATATACATAAATTTAATAGCTGAAACTAGAATGCTTCTAGAAGAAAGCATAAGATAAATATATGGCCTTAATTTAGGCAAAGTTTTCTTAGATATGATACTATCAGTGTATGTCACAGAAGAAAAATTGATAATTAGGTTTTATCAAAATTGCAATATTGGTCTCCAAAAGATACCATTAAGAAAATTAAAAAAGCCATAGGCTGAGGGGACTATCTATAAATTTTATATCTAATAAAAGTCTTATGTTTAAAATATACCAAGATTCTTAAAAATCAATATTAGGAAGAAAAATGACACAATAAAAAAAATAGGTAAATGTTTTCAATATAAATTTCACCAAAAAATATGGTACAAATTTGGGATCATACATCTGAAATAAAATGAAACAATTTGAAAACCTACATATAAATTTAACATAAGATATGGTAATTTTACTTGAGACTATTTACCAAGAAAAATGAAAATGTGCTGGTGAAATTAATGTTTTCTTTTTTTATGAAAGTCAAACCTGAAATGTAACACACAGACATGTTTAATTTAACTTAAATTTCATGATGTATAATAGAGACTTTTTAAGTTAGGAAACCATGTGGTGAAAATATGACCATTTTTAAACTCCATAACAGGTATCCAATCATAACTGCAGGTCTTTCCTGTGCTCTCCCCCACCTTTTTTTTTTTTTTTTTTTTTTTTTTTTGGTACTAGGGGAATTGAACACAGGGACACTGAGCCACATCCTCAACTCTATTTTGTATTTTATTTAGAAACAGAGTTACTTAGCACCTCATTTTTGCTGAGGCTGGCTTTGAACTTGCCATCTTCCTGCCTCAGCTTCCCAAGTTGCTGGGATTACATGCATGTGTCACCATGCCTGACTGCCCTCCTCAATTTTAAAGCAGATAATCATGTAGATTGTAATACCCAAACTGCTCCTATCTGAGCAAAGGACAGTACTACCTTAGCAATAAAAGCAGGTGGACTACCAGCCCAGGTGTGCTTGCTGGCTGGATTCTTTGGGTGGCACACCCTTCTGCAGAAGTAAAATTTGCCTTGCTGACTGAATTCTGAGCACATGTTTGATTCCTTATGGCACCTGGGTACTTCCAACATGTCCACAACAAGGATTTACACCTGTGTTCTTAGCATTGTTTATAATAGCCCCAAATTGGAAAGATTCTAAATGTTCTTCCACATTGATGAATAAACAACATGTTGTATATTCATAAGACTGGTTACTACTTAGAAATAAAAAGAAACAAATTACTGATGCATGCAATAAAACAGACACATGTAAAATAGATTATGCTACATTAAAGAAGCCTGACATAAATCTTATACATTGTGTGATTTCACGCCCTGGAAGTGAGAGGTCTGTTATAATTTAGATAGGAAGTATTCCCCCAAAACTCATGTGTGAGACAGTGCAAGAATGTTCAGAGGTGAATGATCAGATTATGAGAACCTTAACCTAATCAGTGAAATAACTGAGCACTAACTATAGGCAGGTAGGGTAAGGTGTGGGTGGAAGAAATAGAGGTCACTAGGATGTGCCTTTGGGGTTTATATTTTGTCCTTGGTGAATGGAGCCTTCTCTGTGCTTCCTGATTGCCAGGTCCTGAGCTGCTTTCGCCTGCCAAGAACTTCTGCCATGATGTACTGGCTCAGCTTGGCCCCAGAGCTTGGTGTCAGCACACCGTGGACTGAACTTCTGAAACTGTGAGCCCAAACAAACTTTTTCACCTCTAAGTTGTTCTTGTCAGTATTTTTGGTCACAGACATGCAAAAGCTAACTAAAACAAGCTTCAAACAGACTGGGGATTCTATTGGGGGATGATGAAATGCTTGTAAAATTAGATTATTTTTGTACAAATATATAAATTCATAAAAATAAAAACATTAAAGTATGTAGGTACAGTTTCTAAATTAGTGGCATACAAATCGCACAAATTTAAAAATTCTAGTAACACTGATGAAAATTGTGGAATTCAGAGAAATGAGACAGAATAAATAATCTTTCATATATAATACAAACTGAATTTGCTGTAAAAAACCTTCACACATACACACAGGCACACAATTACAATTACACTTCTATATAGTTTCAACAGTGAACTCTAAAGAAATAATACTAATTGCAGGGTGTAGTGGCACATTCCTATAATCCTATTAACTCAGAATGCTGAGGCAGGAGGATCAAAAGTTTGAGACCAGCCTCAGCAACTTAGCAAGACCCTGTCTGAAAATGAAAAATAAAATAACTGGGGATGTAGCGTAATGGTAAAGCAACCCTGGGTCCAACTCCCATTACCAAAGGGGGAGAAACAAAAAAAATAAATAATACTAATTCAACAAAAATTCTTTCAGCATTTGGAATACAAAGGAGGAACAAACTTTCCAACTCATTTTATGAATTCACTGATACATGACATATATATCTCAAAAATACTGAAAGAAAATTAAAAATCAATATTTTTAAAAATATTTATTTATTTTAGTGGTACACGATACTTTTGTTTTTATTTATTTATTTTTTTTATGTGGTGCTGAGGATGGAACCCAGGGCTTTGCACACACTAGGCGAGCGCTCTACCACTGAGCCACAACCCCAGCCCCTCCAAAATCAATATTTTTAAAAGACTTTCTTTTAGTTGTAGATGGATACAATCAATAACTTTATTTATTTATTTATTTATTTATTTATTTATTGGTGCTGGGGATTGAACCCCGGACCTTGTGCATGCAAGGCAAGTACTCTACCAACTGAGATATATCCCCAACCCAATACCTTTTTTAAAAAAAAATATTTTATATGGTGCTAAGGATCAAACCCACAGCCTCACATGTGCTAGGCAAGTGCTCTACCACTTAGTTCAACTCCAGCAAAAATATCAATATTCATCCTGAGCATATAGACAAAATTCATTAACAGAATACTAGAAAAACGAATCCAGCAACATATAACAATATACTTAAAACAACCACATGGGATTTATTGTAGAAATAGTTTTAAATTCGGGGCTGGGGATGTGGCTCAAGCAATAGCGCGCTCGCCTGGCATGCGTGCGGCCTAGGTTCGATCCTCAGCACCACATACAAACAAAGATTTTGTGTCTGCCAATAACTAAAAAATAAAAAAAATTAAAAATTCAAAAAAAAAAAAAAAGAAATAGTTTTAAATTCAATGTGAAACACTATATTAGTAGAAAATGGAGAAAAATCTTATGATATTCTCAAAGATGCAGAAAACCTTTTAAAAAATGTAAAACCTACTTATGGGAGGTGAGAGGGAAGAACCTTTAGCTTTCTAGGAAAAGAAAAGAACATTCTTCAATCAGATAAATGGCATCTGCAAAAGTCATACAGCTAACATGATACATAAGAGAAACATGTATCTCTTTAAGATTTGGAAACTGGCTAAGTGTGTTTCCTCTATCACTTGTATTCAGAATTATTCCAGATGTCCCAGCCAATGTAACAAAGCAAGAAAAAGGAATAAAATGCATTAACTCAGAAAATATAACATTGTTTATAAGCAATAAAATTATAAATACAGAAATTTTATAGTAATACTAATAAGTAAATTTGTCAGTCACTGTATATAAGATTGATATTTAAAAATCAATTTTTTTCTATACATTATTAGACAAAATCCAAAAATCAAATCAAAATAATATTTCAAACAGCAAATAAAATATCAAGATGGGAGTAAATATAGCAAATATGTCTAAAAGTTCTATATTAAAATTTAAATACACACTAAGAAAAATCAAAGAAGTCACCCCCAAACAAATTCAACTTTATGGATATAACACTTTCAATACTGTCAATATACCCTTCATTTAAATTAGTCTACCTATTCAGTGTCATCCTTATAAAAATGTCTGATTCTTTGTATGGAAATGCAAGTATCTAGCAAATCTATAATGAACTTGAGAACTAACAAGAAAGTTTCAGGATTAACATACCTGATTTCAGGATTGCTATAAATCTACAGTAATCAAGACTGTTTGTTATTGTTGTACATTTAGCCAAAGAGGTAAGTAGAATAAAATCAAAAGATGAGAAACAGAGTCACACATGTGTGGTCAATTGATATTTGAACACATTTCCAATTCATTTCAGATAGTAAATGATAATAATAAATTACATAAAAATTTGGATCAGTATCTTATTCTATATATAAAATTACTTGTAGTTAAATCATAGACAAAAATATAAAACCTAGAACATAAAGCTTCTAAAAAAAAGATAGGAGAAGTCTTCTTGATATGAGGTAGTTAAGGATTTATTAGACTATACCTGAAAGTCTTAATTATAAAAGAAAACATATATATGAAATGGACTTCATTAAATGCACCAGACATCATTACAAAAATGAATAGGCAAAGTACTGATGGGAAAATATTAATCATCTACTAACAGTCAGGCTCATTTATAGTGATGAAAGTCTAGAAGTGCTTGTTTCTGTAGGGGGTGAGCAATGACTGGAAATGGCCTAAGACTCAAGAGGTTCTGGAAATGTTCTGAACCTTGTTTTGAATGATAGTTATTAGGGTACATACAATTATCCAAAGTCACCAAACTGAACACTTGAGACCTATGCATTTAATTTTAATTATACCCCAAGTTAAAAAAAAATTAAACTTTTTTTTAGAAATCTTACCAACATGAAATACTCCTTGCCTGAATAGAGAACTCAGCAATAAGCCGATGAATAGTAAAGGGTGGAGGGAAAGTGGGCAGATAGTCTTATTAAATGAAAATTAACTGGATGATTATGGGTTAGGTAGAAAGGTTGTGATCAAGATATTTTGGATCTTTCTCCAGTGTTAATCACCTCTTGGTCTGAAAAAGGGGAGCATCCCCAGAGAAAAGAATTTTCTACTAAAAAATGCGCATTTATCAAAATTCTTATCAGCAACTCAATCTAGGTATTGTTAAAAGGCATGATTCATTATTTTGACATTGAAATGTCATAACTATCTTTGATTCTTTTCCTTGGGGATACCTTGCCTAAACGTGATAGAGTGGTAGAAAGTCAGGGGGAGTGGGTGAACAAAAATCTCTTTTTCTGGATCTTTCTATCATCATACACAAAAAATAAATATGGAGCACTCCATCCCCACCCGTAGCTTCACTGGGGTGAATCCTGGACAGATTTCAGACACTGCAGGGTCATTGTTCCTTTTTTTCCCAAAATATAGTCCTGCTGCCTTTCCTCTCTGATAAGTGGAAATTACTGGAGGGGTGGGGGATAGAAATTCCTGCATCCCTTCTCTACTTGCTTTTCTCTTGTCACATAAGCCAGTGGACAATTGGAAGGCATTTCCTTGGCCACAATGGGCTCCTAAGAGATCTTCCAGTTATTCCTGCTATTTAGTTAATCAATCACATCACCCCATGGTTACTGGAAGTGTGTTGCCTAAGATGATCAGCCGTGTCCTGTGCAATAAAACTTAAACAGGAAAGCAATAAGAATTCTTCAGTTACAAAAGAAGCCCTATCTCCCCACCATTTCAATCTATCCTTGTAAATGTTACAGAATAGCCTTGTATCTTCTTTTGAGCTTTAAAGGCTATGTGTAGAATGAAGAAGTTACTGTACAACTTAAAAATTGTAGCAATTTGAAAAATTTCTGGAATAAATTATTTGTTTGTAATTCCTCTGAAAATTCTTTTGGGGCTGTCTTAATCACAAAACGTACCCTTTTGGTAAACATGGTGGAAGCAGAATATCCGTAACATGCCTAAGACTCCACTGGATTATAGTGTTTGAGACAGTGGTGGTAATCAGAATTCTAGTCTTTTTTCACAAACTAAGAACATTCTTTTCACATAAAGATGAATTTAGCAGCATGTAATTTTCCTTCTTATCCACTAAATGTGGGATTGAATTAGAGTTTACCTAGAGAAATCTAATTTGTAGTTTTGAAAATAAGCAAAAAGCTGTTCCACTGCAATGTTGAAATTCTGATCACATTACATATGCATAAGAAGATAGTATCAAGCAAAGCTTTATTTACATTTCCTAAGTGTTTTTTTTTTTCTTTTTCATTTTGTATAAACTAATGAGTGGTGCTGTTAGGGAATATGTGTATCCTTCTTTGTGTAATGGATTAAGTGTGAGTCCTGTTAAACACTAGGCCATAAATCACACTGTGTTCTCTATGCCTAATTAAGGGTTTAAAGGGGGAAAAGGTAAATTCTTGAATGAAGGGTTCTACTCAGAAGCTCAGTTGGTTATTGCACTAAGGAAGTAGAGAGATAAAGCAGGGAAAAAAGAGCAATTTAAGCAAGTGAATAAGAAGTAAACTATAAAATATTTTTAGCTAATTTATTCTGTTTCTCCTCTGTTTCTCCTTTAGCTGCTATGAGTCTGGATATATCATCAAAATTTCATTAGTGCAATGATATGTAATAAAAATAAAAATTAACCAGATAAATATAAGGAAATCTTAAAATATCTCTAATTAGGTAAAAAAGAAAAATGATGTGCATTGACGATGTAAATAAAATAATCTACAGAAAAGTTTTGAAGGAAATGAAAATGTATTTTTTTCTTAGCTACACATGTGTATAATTAAAGTACATTAAAATTAGACTGTTAAAATTTTGGAGAAAAAAAATAGAATGATCACAGTTTAAGTCACTTGTTTCCTCATGGAAGAAGTGTCCCAAATTTAGATGAAGTTAGTATCAGATAATATTCTATTACCTCTGTGTGTTCCCAGAATGCAACAAATGTTTATAATAGTATAAACTGACTTTAAGTGGATATATTGAAAAACTTTAAAGTTCGTTCCATAGAATATGTACAATGATAATATGACAAGTCAAAGGCCTTCAAAGAGCGTTACTCAGTAGTGTCTGAGTATACATAATAACATTGATATTTGGCTTTATTCCACTTCATTTCAATAGTATGCCTGAATTATTCTGTAAAAATATGGAAAGAAAAAAATGGTATCAAGGGGAAAAATATGAAAATACATTTTGATTCACTGAGTTTTACTGTACCCCAATAAAAGGGTTAAGTCTACTATATTTCCAATGATTTTTTTTTTTTGGCCAATAAATACTGAATCCTAGATTATGACAAGTAGTTTGGTTAGAGCTAGAGATTTAATGAATGTAGCAGTAGACCTAGGAGACAAGTTGACCTCCTTCATGGATTTTCCAGACTCGTGAGATCCTAAGTGATTATTATCCAAAGATTTCTAGAGAAAACAAAATTACTGAATGTTCTTATAACATTCAGAGATCCCCAACTTGTGCCCAATTAACATATTTCAGAAACAAAACCCATGTTGAATGGTCAAGACCATCTAAGACCTCTTCACACCTCCTTGCAACCCTTGCCTCCATCTTCTCCCCTCTTCTTTTATTACTCCCTCCCTGCAGGACCTTCCCTTTCCCCTTGGTATGCTGCCTGCTGGGGGGCATGTGTGTGGAAGGAATGGGAGAGATTTCCATTTATTCTAGGTTGTGTAATGGGCACCTACAGGGCTAGCAGATATGTATACAAGGGGTTTGAATGCCAGAACAATTGCAGCCTGGTTCTCTTCTGAAACACCTAAACTTGCATGTTTCCTGAACTTTTTGATTAGCATCCATGGTGAAACCTTGTCTCTCCTGAGGGACCACAGACATGACACACTAACTTCTGTTCCCAAATTCTTTTTTTTTTGTACCAAGGATTGAATCCAGGGGTGCTTAACTACTGAGCTACAACCCCAGCCCTTATTTATTTATTCATTCATTCACTTTGAGACAGGGTCTCTCTAAGTTGCTTGGGGTCTCACTAGGTTGTGAGGTTGGCTTTGAACTTGGGATCCTCCTGCCTTAACCTCCCAAGGTGCTGGGATTATGGGCAGGCACCACTGTGCCCAGCTGTCCCAACATTCTTGAGTCTTTGTTCTCTTGGTTTTAGAGTCTCAAATGAACTTTAACCTTTTTCCAGCATACTATCACCTCTATTTTGTCTTTTGTAAATTGACATTTATTACTGCTAGGGTTTAGCATCCATCGAGTGACCATCAATTCTTAAAACATTTTGCAAAACTTAAAAAAAAAACAAAACAGCATTGCAAGAGATGTAAAATCTGTTGTAATTGATGAGGGAAGACATGCACAAAAGAAATTTGAATTGTTGAATTCAGAACTACAGCAGAAAAGGAACTGAAGAAAGCAGGGGAATTCATAAAAGTTGTTGCATTGCGACATGCCAATTAAACTCCGGAGCAATCACAATTGCCCTATAATTGGGAAAGGGATTCAGAGAAGAATTTATAGGCAGTTCTAACTGGAACTTGTGCTTTGAATTATTATTATTCCTCTCTCCTTGTTTAAAGAAAAGTTTCATGAGATCTGCTATAAACTTAATGTTAACAGCACTGGGTAGATGTCACCTATTTCTTATAATATTTGTCTAGTTTTTACTTTTCTTAACTGACTTAAATGCATTTGTGTTTGGAAGGATTTTTCACCATCCTTACAAACATAAATGTTCAAATCCAACCCAATCTTCAAATCACATTTCAAAGGGCTTCTCTTTTACCAACAGCTTCTTTAATTTCCCCAGCAGAGAGCTATTTCTCTTCCCAAATTCACATGATTTTACTTGGACACTTTTTTGTGAAATTTATCACATTCTGTTTAAAACATTCCTAGGATTTACCAAACTAAAAAGTTCTATAACTGAACATAGATCTTTCCTCCTTCCTGCCATAAACATCTACTGAGAGAATGAGTGAGTTCTAAAGGAAAGTAATAGCTGAATGTACTTAGATAAAAATAGAAGAAAGGAATATAACAGTGGCCCCTCTGGAATGGTATCCTATATCTATTCTGCTCTATCTCTAAAATATGTCATTATGGCACCAAATATTCACCAATTCTTTAACCAGACTTACCTGCCATGGACTATTTATATTCAAGTACCTAAAAGCAGAGGAAGAAACCAAGAGTCAGTTATAATATTGGTTATTTATGCTCAGCTCAATCTCAGAGAATGGGTGCCTGAGCAATAACTTTTTTTTTTTTTAAATCAAATTACATCTGCTTAAACGGGATGATATGTTTTCTCTTCTTTAATAACCAGAATTGGCCTTTCTGTGAATAACTGATTATGTATGTTTTTCTTTTACTGGCTCCAAAACTTCTTATTAAGCACTATTTCACAGAAAAATAACAAATTACATGTTACGGTCTGATTGCTTAAAATAGGTATTTCTAAGTAGAAGAAAAAACATTAGAATGAAAATACTTTGAAAATATGTCAATTACTTTAGTCATAAAGAGTATTCTTGAGAATAAAAGCAGATGTGAGCATGACTCAAATTCAATATATTTGAAATGTAAAGTAAAAATATAATACACCAGGATAGAGTTATGCAAATTGCATGGATAAAATTCTTCCCTAGGGACAACTTCAGTGTATTCTCTAAATCCTTTTTTTTTTTTTTTTTTTAAAGAACAAAAAGTGGAGATGATCTTTATTTCCTTAAACAGATGCATAGCTTCTTCTTATTTTAATGAATAAAAACAAATATTTTAAAATAATTAGTACTCAGCTCTTTATGATTAGTAATTGTCTATGCTTAATTTTTGGCAATCAAATATTTTTATTATTTCAGTCACTTGTCAGGGTTCTCAAAGGAATCGCGTTATCACAATCAACTTAATTCCTAGGCACATGTCTTACCTAGATTTAAGTGTTCACTTCTTAGACTTGGGCATTTAGCTTTAAGCACAGTAGTACGGGATAGTACACACAATGCGGAATTAGGGTCAAAAGACTTGAGTTCATGTCTTAAAAATGATTTAGCAGAACTTGGATACATTGTAATGCTTTTATTGTCCTCCTTTGGCACAAAAGGGAAAAATATGCTTAACTGCCTGTTTAGAGAATCAGATGAGATAATGTATCAGAAAAAAAGACAAAGTATTATTTACATATCATTATTATATTCAGGAAATAACTTTAGGTAAATAATCTCTTAGGAGTGACCTTTTCCCCCTTTGTTTTTAGGTACTTAAGACATATATACACATAATTAAAGTATGGGTCAAAGCGTCATTTGTTCCTTTGTTTAACAAAACTTTATTGACCTAAACAATTTACCAGAAATGTTAAGAAGTTGGAAAGGTCACAATCAACTTTTTATAAATCTTGACACATTTTTATTGTAGTTCACAAATAACCAATCTCTTTGCCTCCCAAGCCTGAAGATTATAAATAATTTAAAAAGATTCGCAAGTGTTAACTGCTCAGTCTTTTGCACAAGCCATGTTTTACACTATGAATGACGCCTGTATACCATTTAACAATAATTAGCGCTACGGGATAGCATTGCATAGATCCCGGAAATGGCTCTTTGGTCTTGCATTGTTTAAGATGATGTAGGTGGCTCAATGTTGTGTCAAGTTGCACGTTCCGTGTTAGCTCTCTTTCAGAAGAGGCTGGCTCAGTTCAACAAGGCTCTGGGAATCCACCCAGTCATGCAGTAACAGGGTTAAGAAAGTCCAGTAGAGGGGAGTAGTACGGCGTGTGTGTGTGTGTGTGTGTGTGTGTGTGTGTGTGTGTCAGAGACAGGAGAGAGAGAGAGAGCTCGATCGAGCGCACAGGACACAGCGCCGAGTTGCGGAGCTGACTCCCACATAAGTTCCGAAGGCCACCGCGTCCGCGGTTTTCGGCCGTAGCGGGACAGCGGGACCGAGGTGGAACGGCCTGCCCAGAGTGGGCTGGGTTGGAAGGAGAGGGGTCTCGCGAGGGTTTCAGGGCGTGGCTGGAGTAGGGGGCGCGCGACGAGTGTGCGCGGGTGTGCGCGCGCGGAGGGCGAGTGTGAGCGCGGCGAGTGTGAGCGAGGCGAGTGTGCGGCCGCGTCGCCATTCCCCGTGACGTCAGAGTGTATTGTTGTGAGCGGGGCCGAGCAGAGCATCCCCGGAGCTGTCACCGCGGCGGCCGCGGCGGCGGCGCAGCGCGAGCCCCGCACGAGCGAGCCCGGCCGGCACCGCCCCCGCCGCTGGCCCGGGCCCCGCCGCCGCGGCTGCCGCCGCCCCCGCCCCCGGCCCGCCCGCCGCGCGCCGCCGCCGCCGCCGCGCGCCCCCACCCACCTACCCCACCCCCTCGCTCCATCCCTCCCACCCGCCGCCGCCGCCGCCGCCGCCCGCGCACCTCCCCCCGCGGAGCGAGTGCGGGTCACCGGGTCACTGGGTCATTGTCTCGGCGCCCGAACCCCGAGCACCCCGTGGAATCCCCCACGTCATCATCAGAACCATCAATGAGATGCAAACATGAAAGACAAGAGGAAGAAGAAGGACCGCACCTGGGCCGAGGCTGCCCGCCTGGTACGTACCGCCCCCCGCCCGCCGCCCGCGCGTCTTGCCGGCCCCGCCGCTCGCCCCGCGCCGGCCCGCGGCGGCGGAGACGGCCACTTCCAGCCCGAGCCGCCGCCCGCTCGCCGGGCTCCTGCTCTTTGTTATTCTGCGGGAGTGGGCTCGCCCAGGGTCCCCTGTGTGTGTGCGTGTGCGCGCGGAGGGGAGCTGCGATTATCTCCGGGAGCCCCGCGCCCGCCGCGCCCGGGACTGCCCGGCACACTTCTCCCGGTACTTCGCGCACGGGGCTCCGCTGTGCTTCTTCCACCGGTGAATTTCCGAGCGCTCGGCTCCGCTCGACTTCCCTCTCTGCCGCTCCGGAGACCTTTGTGTGGCAATTACCACTCCCTCCTGGCCCCTCCACCCCCCGGAATTTCATCAATAACTCTGTGCACGGTCTGTGTGTATGTTCGGCGTTTGTGAGTTCAAACATTTTACACGTGCATGCACGCTGTGTGTCCGACACGGACTTGTGGGGCGTGTGCTTGTGGGCTAGGTTGTTGCGTGTCTGTGTGCCGTGTCGTGTGCATTATGTATGCACACTGATACGTGCATGTTTTGTGTGGATCCAGTTCGCTGTGTTTGTAGGTATTGTGTTCCGCTCGATGTTTGTGTGTACATTATGTGCACGTGTGTGCAATTCGTGAGTGTGTGTGTCGGTGTGTGTGTGTTTGGTGAAGTTGGGTCAGTGTCATTTGTCGTGGGAGGTTAAGAGTGTTCAGCTAGGTGTGTTTTTACTGCTGGCTTTCTGGGCGGTGTTACTTGGCTGCTTTTCCTTTTCTTTAACCTTTCGGAGCTTACGTTTTAATCATCGAAAGAATGTCTCTATAGAAATGCTGGTTGGCAGAGGGGCGTCGGCGTCTTTGGTTTGATGCATGTATATTTGTTGGTTTTTTCTTTTTTTTTCTTCTTTCCCCCTCCCTATCTTCTTTTAAAGGACAACTGTAAACGGGGTTTTCAAAAAGGATATTTCTGAACAGTGCATCTCACGGGAATGCGAGGCATTACATTTGAAGCTGAACCTTTCAGGGTTTTGGCTACAGAAATTAAATATTTATTCACCAACTTACTATCTTTATAAATCGGCCAAAAGATAGCTGGCTGCATGCAGCAGGGTGGGGGTGGGGGACCCAGGATATGTTATTGGGTTGACTTTGTAAAGATTGTTTTACTATAACTGGAGTCATTTTTAAAAGCTATTGAGTAACTACATTATGCTCAAGGAGAACATTTGTCAAAAGTAATTATCTGAGTTTCCTTGAAGGGCCTTGCTCCCGTGTCTCTGGATTCTAGCAGAGGGTTTTAGATAATTGGCCCTATTGCCCTGCGAAGAAGTGACAAAAGTCCTTTTTAATTGCAATCTAGTTATTGGTAGCAGGAGTGGCCAGGCTCTTTTACTTATTCATCTCTTAATTTGGTAGTGGTGTATGTTATCATTTCTCCCCTTATCTGTGATTGTTAATCACTAAATCACTCTCTCTGCGGATGAATGGGCAGGTGATAGCCATTCTCTAATGAACTGCTTCTGGAAGAGGAAACTTAGTTGTGGGGAATATGTGAGAAGTAAGCAGTAAGTGTTAAGTGGATGCCAGATTGATGTTATCACTGAGTTTTGCCAGAGCACAGTACATTACTTATTGTTTGCTCGGCCATTAATTCAGAATTGTGTGGGGGTGTACAAGGCTTCTGAAAATGCATTATTCAGGTTCCTTGGAGTGGCAATCAAGTACTATTATAGAGCTTCAGTGTATATATTTTAAACAAGTGAACAATGAGTTGATTTATAAATATTTAAAAATAATGATTCATGAATTAGCCATATCTGCCTGCAGAGAATTATTTAATAGATAACATTATTCTAATGGAATTTAAATCTTAGCCGTTTGTATTCAATCAGTGTGTGTTACTATTCTCAAAAAATGAGCTTTATTTGATTGAATCATGATATATGTATTGATAGATCCTGCAATTAGATTTCTAAGTCATAGTTTTTTGTTGAAAGTTAAATTTTCTTCTTGCAAAGTTCATTAATAGGAAAAGACACACTAGGAGTCATCAACACAAAAGAATTAATGATAGACCAGATGTCTCTATTTTAACCAGACATATTGAACTAGTAGTTATGGTAATTTTTCAATTTGGTTCAAGTTATTTTTCCCCTGGTAGTTGTACAAATGTGTATGTGTTCAAAATGTGACAGTTGAAATAAAATACTGAATGAAATAGCAAATGATTGTGCTGGAAATATCAATTTCAGAGATTTGTGATTTTTAAAGTGAATTATGATAATTCTTAACTTATGAGAAAAGGAGAAATTGGTCCATTTGGGTAATGGTAACATTTCTTATGCTCTCTTTATGATTACATTACTGCATATGGACTTGAACTCTGTTTCAAACTTGTAAGATAGTATATTTTTGCTTTTTAAATTGTTAGTATTAATGTATACTCAATGAAAAAGGGATTTTTTAGTCTTTCTGTGATATAGATATTATCTTTTAATATACTGCTGATTTTGCCGATGTTCAGGACTTTTAGCCTTTTCTTCACAAAATATTAAACCAGGTATCAGATTTTAATAGTAAAAATGATTAAGAATGGAGGGTAAATGTGCAACTCAATATGTGGCTGTGCTAATATGTGAACTAAAGAAGGAGTACTCAAATTAACAGTAAAAAAACAGTCTTCCAATTCATACTGTGTGTGTGTATAAACTCTTACTGGAGAGTGTGTGTGTGTGTGTGTGTGTGAGAGAGATTTTCTTAAAAAGGAGGATACAAGGGGAGAGGAAATGTAAGATAGATATTTTGAACTGTGACCAAGAGCTTATGGTTAAATGTAGCTTTGTCTTCATTTTAAGAAAAACATAACTAGAAGAAGAATAATTCTTCCTAGAGTAGGTAAGAATTTTGTTCCATTCGGCAACAAATTTTTGTTTTCTTTCTTTGTAAGAAAAGTATATAGTGTGCAAATCTGTAAACTCCTGAGTGACAACTCCTGGGATTTTTGTTTTAGCTGTAGGTACAGCTACCAAGCCCTACCCTGTCCTGCAGAGAGTATGCAATACTTGTATGTGGTGGGCTTTCTCAGCTTAGTGGTGGAATAATTTGCCTGTATTTTCAGGAATGCAGTGATTATTAACAGGCTGCCATCTTAAAACAGTAATGCCACATTTCCCCCCCTTTTTTTCCTTTCTGCCCTGCATCAGTTGCAGAATTTCAGCCTTTAGCCTCCTCCCCTCCCCCACGGCCTTCTGCAGTTGTAGTCGTTACTTTGCGCATTGCCATTTAATATGGAGGCTGCTCCCAAACCAGATGCATTTTCATCTGTTTTATCTGCTCTTCTAAGGTTGTAGAGTCTCAGAGGACCCCACAATCAAATGGAAGTATCTTCTGTCTTAATATTTGTAGACCACAATAAGAATAAAAATCAAAACCATAACTCATGTCGAGCTGGGGCTTTGACTTTAATCCTTTTGACTTTTATCTCAAGTCTTCACTCTGTTACTATAAATACAGTTTAAACCATTGTGAAAGGATCTTCATGCTTCTTTGTAAAAAATGGGGATTTGACAGGACTTTGTTTTACTGCACTAAGGGGTTTCTTTGTTACTGGCTTAACACAGAACATTCTGTTATTTATATATTTATTCTAGGTTAATTCTTTTTTTGACATGCAAAAATGTTGTTGCTTTGAGCAGTGCTTTTTGATAGTTTCATCACTTTGTTCTATAGGGAATGCAGCTTTTAAGATAATGATTCAATGTATTAATTTGCTCCCTGGTTTCATTCTATTTTTTTTAAAATTTTTTTTTATTTTTTACAATCTTTGTTTAGTCTCAGTGGCACCTGAAAACCTGGAAATAAATCTTAGGAATTTCAATAGCTTTGTGCTTTGTAACATGGCTGATTTATTTACTTATAGCTTAGATATATTCATATAGATAATAAATATCAGTTTGTTGGTAGGGTTTTTTTTTGGGGGGGGGGTAGTTCAAGGTGACCTTTGGGGGGAATTTTTTTTAATATAGCAAATTGTTGGAAGAAAACAGACATATATCCCTGTATGCCAAAGCAGGATTACTGAAGGTTTTAAGTAAATTGAAGTTTGCTAAGCCATGTTCTATTAAAAATTAAGTAGGTGGGTTTATTAATTAAAGGAAATCTGCGTGCAGTAAATATTCTTTTGAATAATGCATTACATCCCAAATGAACTGTTAGTGTTTCTATAAAATAAAGTCGAATGCTGTTGGTAGCTGTTAAAATACAAAATACTTCATAATTGTTAATTGACTGCTTGCTTTGTCTTTTGTCTTTGTATTTTATAAATAAATATAATTTCTCAGGATGATAAGCAAGGAGATTGAGAAGGATTTTGGAACTGTTTTTGGAATCTTTTCATTGTGTTTAAATTCCAGGTTATGATCATTCCTCTTTAACAGTAAAGACAATTTTGACTTGTGATTTGGGGTTACCCCAAAAGGTGCACCTGAGCATAATTGTGGAAATTCTTATTGAATCCTGAGCCTGACAAATCTATTTCTGCAAATGGAGTTTATTTTCAATCACTCACATTTCACTCAGTTTGATTCAGCTGTTTTCTGTGATCCACACATAGCATCATTTCTTTATGTCTCTGTCTCATCATCTCCTCTTTCAAATGTGGAACTTAAATTTCCATTTTGCAATTTGAAAGATAGGGAAGAGTTTAGTGATCTGTATGCCTATTTAGAAAGAAAATGAGTTTTAAGTTTGAAAAAAAAATGTATTTGAAATTGTGAGTAATGTTAAGTTAGGCCTACTGTTTAGCTAGCTAATTTTTACCCCAGCTGACATGACAGTGAATTTCAAGAATTTAGTGTTTATTAAAGTCTTTCTCTCCTTTGACAAATGCTTTCCTAGCATATGATTCTTTGGCTGTCAGACATGAACTACATTTTGGTAGACCGATAGAGTCATACCTGTAAAGGAATTTCATAACAGAAAAGTTAACCAGTAAAGGAATTAAACTCAATGTTTAATAAAGAAATTGTTGTAAAACTTTACTGAAATGCTTGGAAATGTGAAATATGGCCCACACATTTTGTGGGCTCTTGTGTAGATGGTTCAAATGCTGGGGAGGATACAAAGATATATCCTAGAGGAGTATAAAGTTCAGAAGGAGAGGGAGCAAGAAGTGGAGGATGACTGATCAGACACCATCTGTAGGTGACACATGAATGATCAAGCAGGTGCAGGTTTATAGAGTTGCAGAAGGGAGAAGCTGTATGGTATGTGGCAATTGTGGAATGCTTGGTGGATTAGGTGAAGCTGGGTTTGGTCTTGAAATAGGAGTAAGTTTAAACAGTAGATGTGAGGGGAACATTCTAAGAGAGAACCGCATGGGCAAAGGTGTAATGTTGGGTGAGAGGATGGATTCTGGTGCCAGTGAGTAGATGAGTCTAGAAAAATGGGAAGACTGAAGGAGTAGGCTCTTCGATATAATTGAAAGTTAAATTGTGATCAGATTGGAAAGAGTTTTGAAAATCATTTTAAGGCAGTGAGTTGTAAGCATGGGACTCATGGGGGAGGTGATAGTAGTAGGAGAATTTAAAAACACCCCACTCGCCAACAGTCATGAAGAAGCACAAAACAGAATATCCCTTATATGTATTTTGTACAGTGTGAGAGGGGGTATATCATTAAGTGCTCCCATCAATTGACACTAAACAGTCTGAAAACAGTTAAACAATACGACTCTATTCTGTCCTATGTTCTTTACTAAGTGAAGCAAAATAGAAATCTGTAAATAATATACATCACATTTGTAGAAGAGTTTATACAGAGTACTCTATTTGTTCCTTAAAATACCCTCTTGAGATCAGTAGATAGCTGGGATCATCTCAGTGACTGTCCATGAGTGTCCAATGTCTTCACTGTGTCCATAAGGAATAGGGCTGAGCAGGACTTTTTTCCCCAGCTGTGCTGCCTCCAGTTTTTAAAAACAGTATGGGCATTTTGACTGTTGGGATTTTAACTGCTTTTGTTGCTTGTAGGTTTAGGGAGGATCCAAGCCTACATCAGATTTATTCCTTGGCTTTATTTCCCACCCACCCCCTTTCTCTTTCATTTCTTCTCTCTCTGCCTTAAAATTGTGCATAAGTTGTTACTGTTATTTTACATCCTCAACTTTCCCCCTAAGGCAGCTCCTGGCTCCTTCCTGATGGGGCTGGGAGGAGGGGTGTCCTTGTGGAACCACTTTCAGCTATTTGCCAGCACTGAGTGCCTTGATTGTTCTGCTTTTGTCCCTGCACAGTTGGTAGCTGCCGAAATCTAGCCCGGACTGAAACTTTCCTTGAAGAGCCCTTGGGGAACAAATAGAAACATTATATGATTAGCCACATTGTTTTCATTATTAAACAAATCTACATAAAAGGGTGGCAATTAACAGCTTTATGGGCCTGAACTTAAGACACCTTCCTCTCCTCTTCCCTCAGTATTTCCACTTGAAGTGGTTACAATTAACTGTTGCTGGTTTTAATGTCAGCCACTGACAACTGCTAAATTGGGAATGGGCACTTCTCCTAGTTGATTGACATATAGCCTTCTGACACATTCTTATGTCGGTTTAAGGCAAATTCATGCCCTGGGGTTAGAGCCAAAGGGCTTGTCAGAACATTGACTTTAATAGCTGAAATATATAACTTAAATGACATCCAAGACCTTCGCTTTGGAGGAACTTTTAGAACCTGAGAAATTCTCCAAGGCGGCACAATTTATAATTCATGGACAAGCTTAAAACTTGTAAGATTTTTCTAAAGATGTACATGTATAAATTTAATTTATGGTATAATTATTTGTCACTGGTTTACTTTGCATAACTCTAGCATGGATTAGTTCAGGAAAAAAGTAGATTATGATTTTAAAAATAATTCTAGAGTTGCTATTTTTTTGGCAAGTGTTTCTTTATGCAACTATTATGCAACAGTTGGTTTTTGAATAAATTAGAAAATCATCTATGACCTAAAGAAGGTTGGACCCTGTTCACTTTATAGTCACAAGATAGATGGTCTTTCTTTTTGTGCTGAGAAGTGAATCTGGGGCCTTGAGCATGTTAGGCAAGTATTCTACCACTGAGCCGCACCCCAGACTTTTTAATTTCATTTTGTCTTAATTTTAGTTTGAGACAGGATCTCACTAAATTACCCAAACTGCCCTTAAACTTGTGATCCTCCTGCCTCAGCCTTCCAGGTTGCTGGAATTACAGGAATGTACCACCATGCCCAGCTGACAGATGGTATTTCTAAAATTTTATTAACTTAAATATATTAAACCTATTTTAGTAATTTCAATGAATTAGGGGCTGGGGATGTGGCTCAAGAGGTAGCACGCTCACCTGGCAAGCGTGTGGCCCGGGTTCTATCCTCAGCACCACATACAAACAAAGATGTTGTGTCCGCCGAAAACTAAAAAAATAGATATTAAAAAATTATCTCTCTCTCACTCTCTCTTTAAAAAAAATTTCAATGAGTTAGAAATTGAGGTTGTATACTTGTGTTTGTTTTTATGTTCAGTCATTGGGAGTCATGTTATAGTGAATCTGTGGTTTATTCTAAGCCTTTTTTTTTTTTTAATATTGAAAACAAATGGGCAGGCACCCTGGCGTATGCTTGTAATCCAAGCGGTTTGAGAAGCTGAGACAGGAGGATTGCGAGTTCAAAGCCAGCTTTAGTAAAAGCGAGGCGCTAAGCAACTCAGTGAGACCCTGTCTCAAAAAAAATACCAAAGATGGCTGGGAATGCAGCTCAGTGGTCAAGTGCCCCCTGAGTTCAATCTCCAGTTACCCTTCCCACCCCCCAAAATAAAAATGGTTACATATGTAATTTGTATATATATCAAATATTTTTGACATGGCCACTGAAATAATGTATTCTCCGGACCATTAGGACTGTTTATGACCCGCCATACCCCCTTACCCACCCCACAACAGATAAATTCTCATTAAAAAAAAAAAAATTCCTAAGAAAATTTCTGTTCTTTAAAAGTGTTAACTTTAAAATCACTAGGCAGGATTTATCTTAATGTCTTTCCTAAAGACTGTCTATTTAATTTCATCATTTTAAAGTCAAGTTTAGATATTTAATTATATACTTGTTATTATCTTTGATGCTTTCCTTGTTTTCTTCCCTTCTGTCATCTTATTCTTTCCTGCTCACTTGAGTTTCCTGTTCTCTCCTTTGCCCCTTGAGTGCAAGCACGTTTCAGGGTTCTGCCTGTTCCCCATTTTTTATTCCCACTGCCCTCCTCCCCGGGCAGTCTCACCTATACTCTTGAATCTCCCATGACAAGGAGTGCAGCCAGATTTCCCTGAATTTAGACTTATATTAATGCCGCAGTCTAGCTGGGCACAAAATAACTGAGCCACCACAAAAGGCTTGTAGATTCAAACACGCACGTTCTGGGAAAATCCACACACTCCACTGGGCTCTGCATACCAAATACTCTCTGAATCCTGCGAGAACTCAACGGGAACTCAAGGAGTGGGCGGAGTGGGCGCCTGAGACACCAGGATACGCCCTATTCCCAGCAGGATCCACCCTAAACCCGGAACTGCCCTAAACCCCCGATCCACCCTGGTCCTTGAGCAGGGTCACCTTTCTCAAACATTCATGCAATGTCACTGCAAATGACCTGGGTCCAAGGCAAGCCCATTTCCACAATGGAGAGTCCTCCCTCTAAGCAACATTGGGTAGGCTGACAAGGAAATTGCCATGCGTCATTCCTACTTGCCTATGGTTCTCAGCATATTAACAGTTCCAATGGTTTATCTCTAGGTACTGTAGATTTTCAAATGAAATTTATCAAGTTCATATAAACATTTATTGAACACTTCCCACAAATATGTCATGCATTGGGTGCACAAAGAGAATGTGACTGCATTCTTCTCTGAAGGGACTTATCTGTGTGTACCTAAATACTTGAGTCCCTGGGGAGTGGTGAATTCTGTCTTCTGAATGTGGCTCCCATTTAGATCCTCTTCTTTTCATTCACTTCATTTTATTGAGTTCTGACTTTCCAAATCGTTTTTGTCTCTAATCTCTTTTCTAATTCTTACTGAAACTGTATGTATATGTCTAGGACAGAACTGATCTCACTGAGTCATTCTTCTGCCAAAACACTTTTATAGACCAGCAGGCCATGAGAGTCCTTTTTCAATACTGGCAACACTTTTTTTAAAAAAAATTGATAAGTATTTTCCCTAATAATCTGTGAAATTGAGGGTGTTATGTCCATTTGTTATAACAACCCTCTCATTTTGTGGTACTTTCTGCAGCCTTAAATTTATTTTGTGTTCTTTTAAAACACAAGAGACTGGGCTGGGGATGTGGCTCAAGTGGTAGTGCGCTCGACTGGCATGCGTGCGGCCTGGGTTCGATCCTCAGCACCACATACAAACAAAGATGTAGTGTCCACCGAAAACTAAAAAATAAATATTAAAAAATTCAAAAAAATTAAAAAAAACCCAAGAGACTGGTTATTTTAACATGAATTAATTGATTAAGTTTATCAGCATATTTTATCAGCTTTGGTGCTCAGCTTGATTCCTTGTGTTGTACTTTCCCTTCTTTCTAAATTGCCTCCTTTTTAAAAATTTCTTACATACATGACAATAGTGGAATGCATTACAGTCATAACCTTTAACATCTTTAATTATGTGAAGGCCTCTGGGTCTAAACACTTATTGGTTGCACATCTAAAATGTGCTTTCACTTTTTAAACTGTTAGATTTGAAACATAGACTCACATGATGTTATAGGAATTAGAAAAGTACCAGTAGCACATCTTTTATTTTAAAAAATGGAGAAACTTAGCAGGAAAAAAAACTAAGAGACCCCATATTGCCCTTAATTCATAATGATAATTTAGCTAGTTACAAAAGCCTCAGTTAACTATCCATAGTATTTTATTTTATTTTTAAAGAGTGAGAGAGAGTGAGAAAGAGGGAGAGAGAGAGAATTTTAATATTTATTTTTTTAGTATTTGGCGGACACAACATCTTTGTCTGTATGTGGTGCTGAGGATCGAACCCGGGCCGCACGCATGCCAGGCGAGCGCGCTACCGCTTGAGCCACATCCCCAGCCCCCTCCATAGTATTTTAGAAATGTTTTTTCATTGTGTTTATTCATCATTGAATGTGAGACTTGGTCTAATGGTTTGTTGTTTTTTTTTTTTTGGTGTGTGTGTGGGGGTATTGAACTTGGGCACTTAACCACTGAGCCACATCCTCAACCTTTTTTTTGCATTTTATTTAGAGGCAGGGTCTCACTGAGTTGCTTAGCACCTTGTAGAGTTGCTGAGGCTGGCTTTGAACTTGTGATCCTCCTGCCTCAGCCTCCTGAGCCGCTGGGATTACAGGCATGGGCACCCTGCCTCAATTGTTATTCTTTAGGAGGAAATAAGCTTTTTGTATCTTATATTTGTTACACATCCTCTGTAGTTTTTTGCAGGCTCCCCCCCACCCCCACACCAGGGCTGAGAACCGAGTTCAGGGCCTTGCATGTGCTAGGTAGGCAAGTGCTCTGCCACTGAGCTAAATCCCCAATCCCAGTTTTTTAAATACTCTGTCTTTAATGTTGATGGATGGATTTGTCTTTATTTTACTTGGTACTTAGAGTATATTTTATTGTCACTATTTTTTTTCTTTCTTTCTTTTTTTTTTTTTTTTTATACCAGGGATTGAACTCAGGGACATTGGACCATTGAGCCAGATCCCCCGCCCTATTTTGTATTTTATTTAGAGACTGAGTTGCTAAGTACTTGTTTTTGCTGAGACTGGCTTTGAACTTGCAATCAATCCTCCTGCTCCTGAACTGCTGGGGGTTTACCAGCCTATGACCCCCCCCCCCCCCAATTGTCACCATTTGGATACTTTAAAATGTGAATGATATTGTATAGAACTTGCTTATTGCATTGTATCCCTTCCAGACTGAATTATTTGAACTCTTAAGAAGAGTCCTCTTAACATCTAGTAAATATGGCATCTTTAGCTTACAGGTTAGAAATTGCATGAGAGCCATGGGGAAAGGACTCCTTCCTCATTCAGTATTACTGAACAGAAGACAATGATGGCTGTGTTGACTTTGTCGGGATTATGGGCTTCAACCAACACTGAATAACTGATAATTTAGGGAAGAAATAGAAGGCTTTTTGTTTGTTTGTGTTGTGAAGTAGTTTATATAAACCATCTGGAGGAATCTGGAGAATCAAGCTTGAATTATTGTCAGGAGTCAGTTGGGGCTAGGCAGGAAAAGCACACAGTTCAGGTCATGCCACAAGATTAGGCCAATTGGGATGCTGCTCCAGGCACCACTCACACCAGTGATGGTCACTGCTGTGACTCAGTGGGTCACTGCACTGCTGCCAGTGTATCATGCATGTGTCATAGTCTGCTGTGTTTGCATCCCATGTTCAAGATTCGTGTTCACAGGCAGAAGCATCAAATTGGCAGAATCTAGGTTCCTTCTATGTTCCTTGGCTGCCAGGGAAGGGTGAGAAGGTATATGTGGCTCCTAAATCCTGAAGTAGAAACATATCCATTTGCATTTTCATTGCACATAAGGTCTTCGAGATTAAAGCTGCATGTCTTTTCTCTTCCCCATCTCCTCTTCTCAGCAACTCTTCTCCCCTTTCTTTCATTTTTCAGTGAAAGCCACCCCCAGCTTCACAGTTGTTCCAGCTGCAAACCCTGTTGTTATCACTAATACCTTCTTCTGTTTTTTCCTTTTATCCAGAAATTACTGATTTCTACTATTTTTGTCTCTTTTTATTCAACTCTTTCAATCCTATCTTTAAATTTGGTTGTCATTTACCTTTAATTCAGTCACTATGAGGGTTATGAAGACAGTATGAATTCATGATAGATTTAAAAGGAAGGCCTGTTGGTCTTTGAATAAAAATTCAGCCCCTTGGGCAAAGTATTTAACAGCTCTTCATTTTAGTTGCATTGTCTATTAAAGAAGGAATAATGCTAATATCTACTTTGAAGAGTAGGTTGAGTATTTAAGTAAGATATTATTCTTAGTTAAACATATATAGTACAGGGTCTGAAGTTTTAAGATGCCAGTTAATATACCTATGTGGCCACCTTCATCTTCTAGTTATGTTGCTACAGTCAGTATGTAACTTGTTTCACTGACTCTACTTGTCTCCTCTGGGATCCTCCTCCTTGAATCTGTAACCTCTGTAAAACTAGCTTTGGTTGCTTCCCTTGAGTCTGACTGAGTCCCTCATGGAAACAGATGGCATTATCTTAACGGGGTGATTAAGAAAGTTAGGGCATAGTAAAAGAAAATCACAAGGGAAACCAGGCAAACCTGTGAGGCAAACCAGGACTGATAACATTAGGAAGTGGTTACAGTCCTTAGAGTTGGAGGACTAAGAGTGGAGTGGCTGTTTGACATGAGGTGGGCAGAGACGGTTGCAGAAAACTTTCTGACAGAAGCTATGGCATTTCCGGGTGGGGCAGAGCCTTAAACCCAGCATGAAGGAATGTCCAGTTCATATTCTGAAATCTTCCTCCTATTCTCTGATCTCTAGTTGATGCCTCCTCCTATCAGCCAAATCATCCAGAAGGCAAAGGACAGGTGATTGCATTGAGGAAATTCACAGACATTGTCTTACTGAGACATAGAAGTAGGTGAACATGAGTAGATGGTGGATCTGGAGGTGAGAATGTTCAACATACCTATTGTGGTGTTTTCTAATAGCTTTCTATTATTCCAGGAGTCTCATTCCCAGATGAAAACCTGCAAAACCCAATGGTCTTTTCCATATTCCTTTGGTCTCTTTGCTGGATTTTCCTGCTACTGGCGTTCCATACTCCATAGTAAAGTGCTCTCACGTCTTTGTACTGGTCCTGCTGTTTATAATTTGCCTTAACTTTGTGTGTCTTGTTGTTTCTTGAAAATCTTCTCTCTCCACCTTCCCCGCAACTACTATTATTACTTCTTCTTTTTTTTTTTTGGTATTGGGGTTGAACTTGGGCACTGAACCACTGAGCCACATCCCCAGCCCTATTTTGTATTTTATTTAGAGACAGGGTATCACTGAGTTGCTCAACGCCTTGTTTTTGCTGACGCTGGCTTTGAACTTGCCATCTTCCTGCCTCAGCCTCCCAAGCCACTGGGATTACAGGCATGTGCCATCACACACGTCTTTCCCTTCTTTTTTAATCTGGTAAAATTTTAGGCTTTCTTCAGATTTCAGCTCCCATTGCGATGCATTTATGTGCTCCCAAAGCACTTTGTAGTTGTGATGGTATAATTTTCTGCTTACTTTCTTGTTTATACTTTTTTTCACTACTTAAGTTGGTTTAGATTATAGTTGAATTCAGTGAATAAACCACAGGAGACTTTTCAGAGGAGCTGATAGATCCAGGTCTTTAGAAGTTTTCAAAAGATCTGTAAAAATGGAGGAGGATTTTTCCACAAAACTTACAGTTGATTGATTGATTTCTGTGTAATTGGTACTGGACAGTGTAAAGGGATCAAATTTTCCAAGATTCAGTCAGATAACTTATGAATTTTGAAAGTCTGTATCTACTTTCAACCCACTAGTGGCACCTTTTATTTCATTGGAATTATAATTTAATAGTCATTATAATTAATAGCACTGGAAAAATATTCAGTTCCTGCCATTAATATGTTAGGCATGATGTGAATGAAATAAGATATGGACCTTGACCTTTGGGTAATTGACTTAAAAGAAAAAAAAAAAAAAAGAAAAATCCTTAGGGCTCAAATAAGATTTATCTCTGTAAATTTAAAGTTATGTAATGTAGAAATTCAGTGACCTAAAAGTAATCTTATGTGTTTGATTTTTAGTAAGCTACGGTGATGATCTATAAAGGCTTGTTTTGATTTCCAAATCAAAAGAAGAATTATCCGGTACACTGATTACAACACATTTTAGATATGTTTGCAAAGTTAATTATTTTTGTATAAGTAAATAAAATATTCATAAACTTATGTTGTTTCATCCTTTTGAGAACATAGGAATTTGACATGATCTAGCTTTAGTGTATAAATTATATAAAATATTAGTATCACTAAATATAGCTCTGTAGTTTAGATCTGGAATGTCCTCCAAGGTTCATGTGTTAAAGGCTTGGTCCCCAACCTGTGGCACTCTTGGGAGGTGGTAGAATGTTTTTAAGGAGTGAGGACTATCAGGAGATCTTATATTACTGGGGCTGTGCCCTCTATGGGGATTGTGGAATTCTGGTCTCCTCTTCACTTTTTAAAAAACAATAATTAATTTATTTTAATTAGGTATATATATGTGGTCTCCTTGCTTTTGTTCTGGCTGTGAGGCTAATGGTTTTTCCCTTCGTGCACTACCCACCATGGTATGCTGCCTTGACCCAGGCCCCAAAACAATGGGGGGCAGCTAGTCATGGGTTGAAACCTCCAAAACCATTAGCCAAAATAAACCTTTTATCTTCCTAAGTGGATTATTTCAGGTATTTGTTAGGGAGAGCTGTATAATAGAAAGCTGAATAATGACTTTACCACTAACTGATAACGTCTAGTAGTTTTGGGGTACTTATATGCCTAACACTGAAGTAAACTTTGTATGTTTTAAATTGCCTAATCCTGTGAATAAATAAATGTAGGAGTTATTTTGCACTATTGTCCATGTTTTTCTAATGAAGAAATTGAGATGTAGACATTTTGTTAATTGACTTTTTCTCAGTTGCAAGCAAAATAAGTTTAGCTCTAACTAGTTTAAGGGAAAAAGGCTCACGTAACTGAGAAACGGACTTCAGTTGTAAGTGGATATAGAGATCAGAGAATATCATCCAGGTATTTGCTTTCTCAGACTTTTTTTTTTTTTTTTCTCTTGGTGTCACACTGCAGACAGGGTTCTATCCAAGACTTGGAGAAGATGGTCAAGGTCACTACAGACTTGCATCCTCTAAGCTTAGCCATGCCAGTTTAAAGGGACTCCAACTCAGCCTCCATCCTTTTCCCCTGTCACTTTCAAAGTACCAATCCTAGGGAAGATTTTTACCTTGTCCTTGCTTGGCAGACATGCCTATTCTTGCACCAGCAATAGTGCAGGATCAGGAATTACGACTGATTGACATACAAGGATCATGTGGAACAGAGGAAAATTACACAGAAGCACTAGTAAAAGGCAGATGGAAATATGCTTGAAAAATAAATTAGAAATGCCATTGCCTTTGCTACAGAAAGGGTAAGTTAACTTGCTCAGCTGGTAAGTGGGAGAGGAATGACAAAAACCTACATCTGAATGACTTCAGCGCTCTGGACCTATATTCTCATATAGGTGCTTTCTCATTATTTCTGGTGTGTTTTTTTTTCCAGTATTTTTAAAGCTGTCAACAGGCCTTTATTTATTTATGTGCAGTGCTGAGGATTGAACCCAGTGCCTCACACATGCTAGGCAAGTGCTCTGCCACTGAGTCACAATCCCAGCTCTTCTGGTGTTATTTTTAATGATAATTATTTTACTCTAAAAACATGTTGAAGCCAAGGCAGCCATTAGAAGAATCCTAAATATTTCTTTGGTCTGTTTCCACTTAAACAGATTTTCCTAATTTAGAGGCTAGAAGTTACCATGGATGATGATAACTAGTTTCTAGTTCTAGTTTCCCCTCACACACTAGTTTCTTAGAGTTATATACCAATAGCCTTATGTAATACTTATGACATAGTTTAATACAATTCAGAATCTGGTCTGTTTAGGTCTTAACATACTGAAATGCTTGTCTGCATGAAGCTTCCAGATAGTTTCTGGATGTAAGTAAATATTTTTATTCGCTGACTAAAATGCCAAGTTTCTGAGTAGTAGATCGTTACCCTCAGAGGGTGTTAACTTTGTCAAAGAGAACACGCTTTCCTTCTGTCTGGAGTGAATCCCCACTCCTCCTTGTCTGAGTGCGGAAGTTGGCTAAATCGGATGATGACTCCTTGTTTCACATAGAAGGCTATAGACTCCATGGTGTCATTACTGCCACATACTGATATTTAATGGCACTCTTCTTCTAGATCCCAGGAGAAGCAGACACAGTGCATCAGACAACTTCCTCCACTCCTTCTTTAATTCCTGCCCCCCTCAGCTTTGTGGAAATTTTCTCTTATTTTTCAGCTTGGAAGGAGGTGGATATGCTGAGGGTTGATATTTATTCATTCTCAACTCTAGGTAGAGGTGCCCACTATGCAGAGAGAGTCAAACATGCCTGTAATCCCAGTGGCTGTGGAGGCTGAGGCAGGAGGATTTCGAGTTCAAAGCCAGCCTCAATAACCCGGTAACTCAGTGAGAGCCTGTCTGTAAATAAAATACAAAAAAAAAAAAAAAAAAAAAAGGGCTGGGGATGTGACTAAGTGGTTAAGCACTCCTGGATTCACTGCCTGAACCCCTACCCCTACCACCAAAAAAAAAAAAAAAAAAAAAAAAGTAAAACAAATTTAGTCTAGACCCACCAGAATCTTTCAGGAGAAAAATGAACAAAAGTCACTATTCAACATAAACAAAAATGTTATCTCCTTATTCTCAGTCCTTTTGCAATTTTTGTGTGCGTGTCTCGTCACTTTTACTAATGTAGCCTTCTTCACTAAATTACAGGAACTAAACAGGGATAGTTGGATTGTCAGCAAGAAAAAGAAAAATCAATGGTAAATACCGATATTGCATTTCCTTTTAATCTTCTAATGACTCCACTTTTTTTGTTGTTTTCAGAATTCATTATTCACTGAGCTCAACTTCATAGCACAAAATGCATTCCTGAAAGTTAAACACATTTTTTATTTGTTAAAAGCTTCTTGGAGATTGAAGCTTTTTCTTAGCTGACTCCACCTCCTTCATCTTTTTATGAAATTTTTATCTCTGTTCTCTCAGTGTTATGTGCTAGTGGAAGGCAGTTTTAGTGCAAAAAGCAATTTGTAAGCACATGAAAGATATGATCTAAAAAATATGAATGATGGAGAAACAAACAGTAGTATTAATAAAAGTTACTGTTTTGTTTTAATGCTTTCCATGCGTGCTTGTGCATATATCTTTATGCTGATGAAGAACATCTATGAAGAAGAAAGATTGTCTTCTATTAAGTTCTTAAAAATCTCTTTCTTTCATACATAGGCAATGAGATATTTTCGTACAGTCAGTAGGTTGGTGCACAGTTCTTTCACATTTTCTCCCCAGGGACATGTAGTAGGATTGTACTCCTTCGCTGCCTTGAAGTTAGGCCAGGAGCATATGGATCATTTTGTTACCTTTGTCTTGAAGCTTTTCAGAACAATGTTTGAATCTCCTTATTTCTTTGTTAGCTTCATTGATCACAGAAGCCAGTGGAAACTTGGGACCAGGTTAATCTGTTTCGTGGTTAGACATACAGCTGTGAGTGAGAAGTATCTGTTGTACTGCACTGTGATTTGGGTTTGATCTTGCATCTCTCTGCCTTTACCAACAGATACGGTACTTACAGCAAACCTGGTATTTTATTCCAGGCAACTTTTTTTTTTTTTTCCCTTTATGAGACGCTAAATGTATAATTACATGCTAAGAGGTAGATTAGACAAATAAGGTTAAGTCTCCCTTTTTCCCCATCTGCATTACATTAAATTGATTTATAAAATTTTCCTCTCCACTATTTGTGCTCTGGTATGTTGTTACACTAGTAAACAATAAAGAATTTTTATTAGCAAGAAAGTTCTTTTTATATTTCATTTTAGATACTTGTTTATATTTTTGCCTTATGAAATAATTGCTTTCCCTCCCATCTGCCTCTGGAGGGAGGAACATTTTCTGACCAGAAAGAATAGAACAATTACTGTTAACAGGTATTAAATTCTACGATAGTTGAAGAGATAGAAAAAGGGCACCTGAATATTTTAAATGTGTTCAGGTTTCCAAGTCCAGACAGATTGTGTTTCACTGAGAAGGGGTGGGAAGAGGACAGCAGACCCTGTCTCAGTACTACTTTCTTCCTCTCTTTCCTTTCTCACACTCCCACTGGCTACCTCTTTGGCAGAGGGGAGTACTAATCCAGAAGCACCCCAAAGAACAGATTCCATTTCCCTGCCATTCTGTCTCAGAGAGCCCTGGCTATGTTTCCAGTCCACCAAGGGCTCAGCCACCCTGCGGCTGTTTCCCACCGATCCCCACTCTTCCCTAGATACAGTATACAGCAACTCCTGACAGCCCACAGACTCCCCATTGAGACTTACCCCTTCATGTAGGAACAGGAAAAAAAAAAATGAAGAAATCCAGGTTTGAAAGCCTGCAGACTTTCATTCCATGAGGAATGTGTTGACCACATGCATCCTAAACCAGATAAACCATGTTTGTCCAGCTCTTCAGTCCCAATAGCCAGCCATTTCTGTTCTGTGTAGCAAACCCCAAATTCAAAACCAGAAAGTTTCCTGAAATTTTCTCCTTTTTCTTTTTCTTTTTAATATTTATTTTTTTAGTTGTCGTTGGGCACAGTACCTTTATTTATTTATTTTTATGTGGTGCTGAGGATCGAACCCAGGGCCTTGCACATGCTAGGTGAGCACTCCACCCCTGAGCCACAACCCCAGCCCTCTCCTTTTTCTTTTGTGTTAACATCTATTAGTAATACAAATTAACATATATCACTGTGACATTACTATGCATGTGTACGTCTTCATTGATCATGTTCACTTTCCTTTTTTTTCCTGGAATTTTCTGCCAATCCTGTCCTCAAATGATGATGGAGTTGTAAATACACAATCTCTGACTTTTTCTTTTCTTTGTTAGTATTACTTTATTTTTTAAACCATTTTAAAAATTTATTCTAATTAGTTATACCTGACAGTAGAATGCATTTTGACATACTGACAAATGGAGCACAACTTCTCATTCTTCTGACTGTACACGCTGCAGAGTCACACCAGTACTGTAATCATACACGTATATACGGTAATAATATCTGTCTGATTCTACTGTCCTTCCCATCCCAACAGCCGCCCCCATCCCCTCTCTACCCTTTACACAAATGAAATTTCCTTCATTCTCCCCATCCCCCTGCCTCTCTGTGGATCAGCATCCACTTATCAGAGAAAACATTCAGCTTTTGGTTTTTTGGAATTGGCTTATTTCACTTAGCATGATATTCTCTAGTTCTGTTCATATGCCATAATTTCATTCTTCTTTAAGGCTGAATAATATTCCATTGTGTATATGTATCACATTTTATTTATCCTTTCATCTGTTGAAGGGCATCTAGGTTGGTTCTATAGTTTAGCTATTATGAATTGACCTGCTGTAAACATTCACCATACCTGACTTGTTAAATTGTAGTTCTTTTTTTTTTTTTTTAAAAAAAAAAAAAAAAACAAACTCTGGCATGATTTATCTGCAGAAGGCATGGATTTTCACAGTGAATTTCTTATCTATGAAAATTTTGACCTTTACTTGGGGATATAGCCATTTAATTATTATAGGTAAGGCCACCTATAAATTGGTTGGGTCATAAAACAGAATTTCATCTTCTCACTTTAATATCCCACCATACAGTGCTGATATGTTTTATCTTTACTTCCTTATCTTTACTTCCTGAACTAGGATATATGCAGATTATCCACATGTTCATCATCTAATGTGTTCTCCGCACCTGATGGCAGGTGTTTTCATACCTAAAACCTGAATGCTACTGTGGTTAACAGTACTCTCCAGATTTTCTGTAGTTTGCTTGCGTTGGGAGGACTGATTCCTTGTGAGCTTACGGCCTACTATCTGTGGTTGCATGAATGTAAGAGAACAACATCTGGTCTAATTTATCTTCAGGCATAATTAAATAATGCTGAATGGTAACCTCCAGGAATAATCAAAGTAAGAGTTTATGTGAGTGCTAATTTAGGGTTGGGTAATAGGTAACTCTTTCTTTGTGTTCTTTGCAAAGGATAGAAATTTTGTCACATCAAAGTTGATCATTTTTCTTTATTCTGATATCAAAATGTGGCATCATAGAGTAGTGAGCTCTCAGCCTGGTGGAAAGTAGAACTCAGCTTGTAAAATCAGAACTGTGGAAGGCGAGGAAGCAATAGGGACTCTCTGATTTCATAAAGAATCTTTGGTTGGCAAAAGTAAGTTTTAATATTTCACTGCCTCCTTAACTCTTTAAGACCTAGCCTGTATTTCAAATCAACAAATATTAATTGATTGAAACCAGTTCTGCTTGCTGTGCATCCTAATGAATGTGGTCTTCAATCTTATAATACATGGCTTAAAAGACAGGACCAGAGAGAGAGGTAGGAGGGGAATAGGGTTGGAAAATTTGGTTATTAAGATGGTATAGTATATCAACTAGCATATGAAAATAATTAATCCAAGAATTTATTCTGCATATATCTTAATGTAAATATTTCAGTGTATCATAATTACTTGAGTATAGTAAACCAGGATGAGAGATCTTTGAGTTCATTTTTATATAAAGTAGGATGGTAGTTTTTTTTTTGTTTTTGCATGACTCTTATTAGAAATAGGGATGCAGTATTGCATAAGCCTACTTGTCTGGAGAGAGTCCTCTGGGTCATATTTCTAAAATCTTAGGCTACCTGCTCATATTTTAAAAATGGTAGTACTCTGTCTGAAGCCTGTCTGTGATCAGGAATTCTTTCACTGTTATCAAATTTAAGTTTGAGATGAAGAACTTTTACTATTGGAATTATTTATAGCTTTGCCCGGTAAGGTCCCAATATTATAAAATTGTTTAATTTTTAAGATATCATCCTTGGATGAATCAAAGTGCATATTTAACAAAGGGATACACTTTGCCTTTCCAACATTTTAGTTTATTATGAGTTTGAGTTGCCAGCGATGATGAGGTTTTAGTAGTGGTTTCTCTTCAAGCCATCAGAAAAATTAGCATCTAACTTACAAGCATTTATTATGTTTTGTACTTTTAAATTTTATTATTATTATTGTTTGTGGTGCTTGAGATCAAACTCCAGGCCTTTATTTGATGTCCTGTGAAAGGAACCAACTATGAGCTTAATAATTAGTGTAACAGACATGTGGTAGCATTTCTTATCTAACCAATTTAATGAAAAGAACATGTCAAGAAAGCTCTCAACTCTGTTACTTTCTGCACAGTGATTTATTTTCTGAATTTGGCTTCTTCTACACACTAGGAACATGGTTTCTAGCAAATCAGGGCCACATCCCATGGTGTCATTACCAGAAAACTGGTGAGATTTGTTTTTGCCAGATGATCAGTGACTGCCTCTCTTGTGTACCAACCCCAAACATCCCCCTATCCCATTGTTGGTTGTCAGGTTTTTAGCATCTATGGCAATATGACACCTCCCATTGAAACTAAAAAATGGCAAAGAAGAGAGTAGGGAGTTGTGCACAAAATCTAGTAAATTGAGTGCTTCAGTAACTCTTTGTCATTTGTTCATCATGTTTTTATTCATCAGGCAAGTTTTTATTAAGTACCTACCATATGCTGTGCAAACACACAAACACAGATACCATGATAATCACACTTGCACGCAGTCAGAATTATAATATTACTGCTAGAAACAGGAAAGGCAGAGGTTATTTCTATGTAGACTAGATTAGCATTTTGAATGAAGATGAAAGAAGACATGGTTTAGTGTCCTTTCATTTTAAATCTGTTTCTAAGTAAATTAAATTCTTGCTTCACTCCCCTCCCCCACTACAGTAAGCCAGAGAATAAGTGTCTCTGGAGAATAGTGATGGCTTGTTTTATTGTATTTCATTTTGGAGAATGTGTGTGCTTGGCAAATATTTGTTAAATCAATGAATTATTGAGGAGGTGATGCTGTTGCCCAACTATAGTCAGGATAAAAGGTTTACTATTAACTGTGACAAAATGAGCATCATTATCTTTGTCATTCTTCAACATTTAAGTGGGCAGAATGGAATAATTCCATATAGCAATGTAATTTTATACAGTTATCTAAAAATATATTTAGCAACTAATTCCTTCTGGCAGATACATCTGGATGCTGTGTCATTTCAGTCTAGTTTGTGGGAATAAGACTGAAGATTTTTCCTGACTCAGATTGAATGATGATTAATATTTGCTTTAGAAAAAAAATTGGTCTACCTATATTATATTTTCTCCACTGTGCTTTACAGTATAAGTCATATAACTGTTTCGTTGTGTGAGTGTTCATTTTTGGTTCTTTTTGGAGCAGATTTTTCAATTAGTTAATAACCATTTTCATAACATGCATAATTAGTATAATTTATATAATATAGAGATTGCATAAGTGTACAATTTAAAGATTATGAAAGTCATTAGTGATTTTACATACAAAAGCATAACAGAGTATGAAATTACCTTTTTTGACTTTTTTGTTCTATAGGGTAACAGTTGCTGACTGAATGTTTTTATATGATTTGCATTTATATGGATGGGGATTTGTGGGTGTGTGTATGTGAATACCACATACAATCAAATGTATACTTTTCTCATACATATTTTGGAGAATGTGTGTGTTGGCAAATATTTTTACTCATTTTTTTTCACTGACATCTTTTCATGTCAGTACATGTTTCTTACCGTATTTTTTCTAATGACTATACATTATTTTATGACATTTGTGTATCTTCATTTAACTATTTCTTTTAGAATTGGAATCTTTTGGTTATAATTTCATATAGTGCTTTATTAAAGATGTGGCATGGGTTGTAGATTCCTGTAAGGAAAGTACCTAAAAGTGCACTAGGTTCCATAAATGGTACTTCCTATCTTTTATATTTTAATAGTACTGCTAAATTACCCTCCAAGTAAATTTGCACCATTTGATCCAAGAGAGTATATTGTGATGGCAAAACACTTGGTGTAGGAAGCATGGGTTTGAATCCCAGCTCTGCTTCTGACTTGGGAATAGATTGGTGTCTTGGTTCTATGATGTACGGAAAGCAGTAATACCTACCTTAATGGGTGATTATGGAATTAAATGTGTTAACATAAGTCAATTCTTAGAAAAGTGCCTGGCCTATTTCTATTACAAAGTGCTTCTATTACAAAGTGCTTTCTAGCATTATGTAACTATTAGCTGCTATTATTAACACCAGAACCTTGTAAAGCTTCCCAAGGTCTCTAGTGATTGCTGCTTCAGATTGTCATCCTGCAAGCAGGCGTGGTGGTGCACGCCTGTAATTCCAGTGACTTGGGAGGCTGAGGCAGGAAAATCATAAGTTCAAGGCCAGGCTCAGCAAGTTAGCAATGTCCTAAGCAACTTAATGAGACCTTGTCTCAAAAAAAAAAAAAAAAAAGGCCTGGGATGGTAAAGTATCCCTGGGCTCAACTTAATTTCTAGTACCAAAAAAAAAAAAAAAAAATCATCCTGCAGAATGATGTTGGTTTTGACCATCAATATTCTGTTGTCTATTTTCACATGGACATGGGTTTTCTCTCCATATGTGAGCAAAAATACACACGAAGCACCATAATTTGATGATACTGCATTAGTCCCACCATTGGCAAATCTGTTTTTCAGAGTTACCTATTTATCCATAGTTGCTAACAAAATATAAATAAATTCTAGTTTTGTCGGGCATGTTGGTGCACGCCTGTAATCTCAGCGGCTCTGGAGCTGAGACAGGAGGATCATCAGTTCAAAGCCAGCCTCAGCAGTGGTGAGGGGCTAAGCAACTCAGTGAAGACCCTGACTCTAAATAAAATACAAACTAGGGCTTGGGATGTGGCTCAGTGGTTGAGTTCCTCTGAGTTTAATCCTGGGTAACAAACAAACAAACAAACACCCAAATTTTAAGTTGGTAGAACATATGATCTTGATTTAATCATATTAGCCTGTGGGAAAATTATTTACCTGGATTATTTCACCTAATATTCTCAATTTTTCTTTAATGCTTTTATATATATATATATATATATATATATATGTGTGTGTGTGTGTGTGTGTGTGTGTGTGTGTGTGTGTGTGTATATGTATAAAATGGGAGTTTCTACAACACAATGTATATCTTCTCTGTTTGCTTTTGCAAAAGCCTCAGTGGGGTGATTGTCCTTTACTATCAAGGACTATGAATTTGATAACAGACAATTCCATTAGTTTAGAAATAGAAAAGCATTTATCTGCTTTGACAAACTTTTGTTTCTTTCACTCAACTAATGTGAATTAACAAATTCTACTTTTGAACTGCCATGAAATTAGGACATGTTCTGGATCAGACACAGCAACTTTATCATCATTTAGTTTTAAAACATTTCATTATATTTGTCTCTTTTTAAATTATCATGTTTCTTTTAAGAAGGTGTCATAAGAAAGTTATATTGACTACAGTTGGGATAAGTAGTGATCAAATATCCGCTTAATGACAGGACACGGAAATAGTACAGATGGGACCTGAGAGCGCTGCTGATAACCATGGGAAGGACCACGAGAACAGGAGAACAGTTGTCCAGATGAACTAGATTCAAATCTTGTGCTGTCTCTTTCTAGCTATAGAACTCTGAGAAAATTAAGTTAACACTGCTGTGCCTTAGTTCCTCTGTGGTTTTTTAAATGAGGGTGATAACAGGCCCGACATCATAGAGTTGTTATTAGCATTGAATGAGATTATATGCATCACAGAATAAGGCCTGCGTCAGAATAACTGTTATGTAAATATTACCAGAGATATGAAAAATTGTGCTCTGTATATGTAATAAGAATTTTAATGCATTCTGCTGTCATATATAAATTAAAAATGTCTTTAAAAAGGGAGGACAAAGTTTTTAAAATTATAGCTTTATCTCAACTCTCAGTAAAAATTCTAGAGTATATTATTAAATATATGACTATGAACATTTAGAAATTAAAGATCCATGAAAGGCATTATGGATTCTCTCAGTTAATTTATGCCAAACTAAATTAATCTATGTTTGATAGGATTATCAGACTTATACATCAGTAAGATGTGCCTATTAGAGCTATGCTTCAGCTAGTTATTTGACATTAGTCTACTTGAAACTCTTTTAGAAGTGATGGACAGTAATGATCTGAGTGATAGCATTAGTAAATGGATTTTTAGCAGATTGAACACCTATAGGCAAAAAAATATTGATTGAGTAATCAGTATCATTCTACAGAAAGATTCTAGTAGCCACAAGTTTGTTTTCCACTGCCTTGTGTGACTCTGCCATGGATCACTTGAAGTCATACATCAAAATCCTGCCAGTCAAGGGTGTGGGTATTACAGAATAAAAAAGGAACTTGTTATGGTTTGGATGTGAGGTGTCCCCCTAAAACTCACGTATGAGACAATGCAAGAAGGTTTGGAGGAGAAATGATTGGGTTATAGCCTTAATCTATTCTTTTTTTTTAAAAAAATATTTTATTAGTCATCGATGGGCCTTTGTTTATTTATATGTGGTGCTGAGAATTGAACCCAGTGCCTCACACATGCTAGGCAAATGCTTTACCACTGAACCACAACCCCAGCCCCCTTAATCTTGAATTAAGCCCTGATGGGATTAACTGAGTGATAACTGATGCAGATGGGGTGTGGCTGGAGGCAGTGGTTCATTGGGGACATGGCTATGGGGTATATATTTTGTATCTGGAGCAGGAAGTCTTTCTCTTTCTACTTTCTGATCATCATGTGAGCTTGTGAGCTGCTTCCCTCTACCAAGGCTTCTCCCTTACCTTGAGCCCTGAGGATTGAGACCTCTGAAACTGTGAGCCTCCAAATAAAATTTTCCTCCTAAAATTGTTCTAGTCAGATCTTCTAGTCCCAGCAGAAAAAAAAAAAAAACCACAAAAAAAACAGTTGATTAAAACAGAACGTGAGCAACTGGCCAACAGAGTACTTTATAAGCTTGAACAAATAGCCTGCAGCTTAAAGATAAAATTTACTCAAGTTAACAGTGTCCTTTTTTTTTTTTTTTTTTTAAATAGGCCTTTTTTCTGGGCATGTAGAAATCTGGGGGAGATTTCTTGGATGAATTGACCTTGGATAATCAAATACTTGTGACTAATAAGATTTTAGAGGCTGCACAAATGGATTGAAACAAACACAAGTGCAAACAAAAATCTGTTTGGCAAGCTCGGAAAATGCACCACAGAATTGTGGATGTGATTTCAGAAGCAAATGTTGAAAGATTCAAAAGTTTTCATTGACTGACAGTGTGAGATGGTTGCTGAAAAGAGAAAGCGTTATATTAGGTTACATTAATGTACTTATAGGAGATATAAAAAGGGATTTAAGGGTTACACGATATTGTATTTTGATTAAACTGTAAAGTATTTATCATTGGTATTTGACTAATTTATTGTAATGAGTATAATTCTCAAAGACAAAGCTGTGTTTTAAAAGTGAATTGGGAAACTGAAGAATATTCAAAGAAGGGTGATATTGATGGCATTGTTGCAAACTGTTTTACTTGAGGATTAATGAAAGAAACTGAAGCTCCATTAACCTGGAAAAATAGGGAGACTTGGCTCCTACAAGTGTTAAAAACATGTGACAATATGTCATGAGTAACAAACCTTTTTTTAACAGTTGCCTTTTAAATTTATATGTAAGGACAGTGCTTATAATTTAATATTAAATAATCATTGTTATATCCAAAGGCAAAAATTAGGATTACTCGGTAGAAATAAAAGGGAAGTAGAATTTTTATTTGATGCATGTAAAAGACTTAATAATTGTAACAATTATTATTTTACTTTTTTAGAACATTGGGTGAGCTCTGGGTATCTCTTGCTTTCCATTTTTCTGTGTACCCAAGTAATGTCAACTGTGCCATGAAATTGGGCACTGTGTGGTACAGATTTTCCTGTGAATCTATGGTGGAATATGTTTGGCTTTGGCCAGGAGATGAGGAATGGGAATATGTGACCTGATTTGTACAAACTGATGTAGTTTACTCAGAAGATCTCAGAGACCACTTCTAATGTCCTTCATTTTCTTATAGCTCTATTATGGGTTTTGACAAGATCTGTTTCTAGACTAAGGAAAGGGTCTTTATTTATTTATTTATTTTTTATGATAGTGCTAGCTAATGTTTATTAACTCTAACTACTGTAGGTAGTCATTTGACTCATTGGAATAGTAAGTACTTGACATTCATTATCTCATTTAGTCCTCACAATGTTTTTTGTGAATGACAGAATGAAAAAACTGAGACCCAAGGAGGTTAAACATCTAACATTAGTCAGTTAATGAGTAGGGGCTCCTGGTTCACCTGATTGTGCCTTCAGTATTCTATAAAATTCCAAATATTGGATGAATCAGTATACCCCACCAAATTACCTTGATCTTTATTTATTAGAGCCTATTTAGCAGTGCTATAATCTGGGGATATAGATGTGAATGAGAACTAAGACCCTTGGTCTCATGAGGTTTGCAGTGTAGCAGGAAGAACATCATTAAACAGGTTATACTAATTAATGACAGTTTTGACAGGTGCTATCGAGGGAACATATAGTTTAAACCATTATCTGAGAATTCAAGAAAATGTCTGATTGTTCTTAAGAGTGAGATTGTTGTAGTGGGGTTTTTGAAATAGATCCTATGTATAATGTCTTGATTAGAGGATCTCCATTTCTGTAAAAGCCCTGTGCTCATGATAAGGAGCAGTTTAACTTGTTAAAAAGAGCAGAATGGGCTAGTTCTGTCACTTACTAGCTGTACCATCTTACAGCATATTACTTTCTCAGAGGGTTCAATTTTTGGGTGTAGTAGGGCTGATTCTCTGGGCTATTATAATGCTATTTTCCTTGCCAAGTCACATAAACATGAATACTTTTATAGCGTACATTTTTCATAAAATGCATTAAACTCAAATGGAAAATTGGAAGTATCATCTTTAACTCCTTAATTAGTAACCACATACACTGTCAGTGGAGGAAAACCTAAATGAACTGTAAATACCAGGCAGCTGGCAAGGTGCTATAACTTTTTATGTGATTTATTTTTTATCTGAAGACTACCAGTGATCCAAATTCATGTTTCATCAAAATGACATGGACCTTTGAGATTTTTCAAGAGTAATAGAAATAGGAAATGTTACGTGTGGGAATTCTGGAGTCTATTATAATAATGAGAAGCTCCTAATGAGGACCTCTCACATAAAAGTTGTCTAATAAAATATTAGCTGCTCTTGGGCTGGGGATGTGGCTCAAGCCGTAGCGCGCTCGCCTGGCATGTGTGCGGCCCGGGTTCGATCCTCAGCACCACATACAAACAAAGATGTTGTGTCCACCAAAAACTAAAAAATAAATATTAAATATCTCTCTCTCTCTCTCTCTCTCTCTCTCTCTCTCTCTCTCTCTCTTAAAAAAAATTAGCTGCTCTTATTACATTTAAACATTCCCATCATCAATAACATCATGTGGATAGGTCCTCTTCACCCACTTACTAGCTTTATGGCCTTGTTCAACTCTGTTCATCACACAGAGTGTTAATGATACTGTTTTTTATGCATCTCATGGCATTGTAAGGATCAAATAAAATAATATGTTGTGGGAAAGCAAATGAAATACTATATGTTGTTTGAAAGCACTCTGCAATTGTGGAGAGCTATATAATGGCTTATTGTTGTTATAACCCCATAATCATTTACCCAGGACACAGGCCTTAAACATCTAAACACTTTAATGAACTGCCACTATGGATTAGGGGAAGAACACAGTAAGTTAGAAAAAGGGTGACAGCCTGGTCATTGATATCCATTTAGCATTTTACAATTGTAAACACTGAAATGATTTTTAAATTGTACAGAGTTTTTTCTTTTTTTGCAATCAAATAAGTAAACTATCTGAAACTTTAATTTAGGGCCCAGAAGGCCAAAATTTTAACCTTTATGTGAACACTGTTCTAGTGTGTTTATCTTATAGACACTTAAAGTGAGTTTTCTGTTTGAAAGGCACTAAGGAATTTTTGAGTAAGCCTTAAAATGTCTGAGCCAATGTTCCTGAATCAGAAAAGTACTTAAGAGAGTGAACCTAATGCATAGAAAGACACATTCTTCACATGGCCTGTGCCCTAAATGATTTGGCATACCAGCACTGCCCTTCCTGTAGCTAAGATTGTGGATAATGGGGGGAGGAAATATCTGGGACGAGTCTGTCTTGCTTCAGTTGCATGAATTTAGATGTTTTTGACATGGGCTCTGATACAGTAAGTCAGAAAACTGAAATCCAGTGGTGTATCTGCACATTTATTTGTTCACTTCCTGGGAAAAAATAAAAGACCTGTCTCTAGGAAGGTAGCTGATGATATGTATCCTTTGTGTCCCTGGCCACAGGGGAGTTCCCATTTTTGGAGACCAGTGTTGAATTTGAAACTTTTCCTACAGGAGCAATGCTGTAGAAAGAAAGTAGGTAAGAACTGAAAGGATTTTGAGAGTTGCAAGGTAACTCCTGAGAATGAACAAGAATCATAGATATGGCTCTCCCACAGGAGAGCAGTCACTGTACAAAGAAAGAAAGGGCATTTCATGTAAAGATTGATCACTGGTACAGACTAATTTGTGAAGAGACAGTGATATGTCTGACCAGTGTTTTCTAATTACACTCTTCTCTTGGCAGCGCTTATTCTAATAATTCTGGCTACAGCTTATCCTTAGCAAAATGCTGCAGTTTTAGGGGCCTGTTTTTGAGGAAGCAAATGATAAGTTAGCTCAAATTTTTAGCAAGTTTTTTGAAATGAGTTACAAAAGATAAATTTTCAGTCAAAGTATGTAGGAAAGAGAAACAAAACAGATACTAGAAAGAAGATAAAATTCATATCATTTGTTAAAAAAATTCCAATTCTTTGGTACAATTAGAACTATTAAGAATTCAATTAGCTATTTCATATAGATAGTAATTATCAGTTCTATGGCTTTTGTATGCATTTGCAGTAAAATGTGAACATATTAAAGTTTTTTCATGGTTGCAACTGAAAATACAAAACAATAAGGTGGTTATTATGGATTTTAAAATTAAATTTAAATGAAATACTGTGTTGGAAGTTCCTAATAAATATTACTCACCAATGAAAGAGAAAAAAATCATGGCATTTGC